>NC_091294.1:67239734-67299734 GCF_038502225.1 Cherax quadricarinatus | reverse complement strand
GGTAGAAGAAAATTCTCAAACAGCTTCAGAGAGAACCTTGAGTTTATTCTTTTCTCTGAGGATGAGGGTCCCCAGAACAGTTCTGGAGGTGGTACCTCCCTATATTATATACATATGTATACATATATATATATATATATATAATATATATATATATATATATATATATGTCGTGCCGAATAGGCAGAACTTGCGATCTTGGATTAAATAGCAACGCTCATCTTGCCATATAGGACAAGTGAAAATTTGTGTATGCAATAATTTCGCCAAAATCTTTCTGAACCTAACGAAAAAAATATATTTGATTGTGTTTGATTAGTACTAAATTATTGTAAACGTATTTAAAATATATTTAGTTGAGTTAGGCTAAAATAAATTGATCTTGTTAAAATAAGGTTAGGTAAGTTTTCTAAGATTCTTTTGGTGCACAATTAAAATTTTTTATATTAATGTTAATGAAAAAATATATCTTTAACAATATACTAAGCAACACAGACCCCAACTTATGCCTAGAACAGATAAACTTGGTGGCACTCGATGTATGCACAAGGCTTATTCCTCTAAGAAAAAGGAGGAGTAGAGGTAAAATAGAAAGAGACAGGCGCTCCCTTTACAGGCGACGGAAAAGAATAACAGAGCGGCTAAAAAAGGCCAATATATCTGAAATGCGTAGGGAGACACTGGTCAGAGAAATAGCAAGCATCGAACTTAAGCTAAAGGAATCTTATAGGAGTCAGGAATCGCGGGAAGAACTAAAAGCCATAAATGAAATCGAAAGAAACCCAAAGTATTTCTTCTCCTATGCCAAATCAAAGTCGAGAACAACGTCCAGTATTGGGCCCCTACTTAAACAAGATGGTCCTACACAGATGACAGCAAGGAAATGAGTGAGCTACTCAAGTCCCAATATGACTCAGTTTTTAGCAAGCCACTAACCAGACTGAGAGTCGAAGATCAAAATGAATTTTTTATGAGAGAGCCACAAAATTTGGTTAACACAAGCCTATCCGATGTTATCCTGACGCCAAATGACTTCGAACAGGCGATAAATGACATGCCCATGCACTCTGCCCCAGGGCCAGACTCATGGAACCCCGTGTTCATCAAGAACTGCAAGAAGCCCCTATCACGAGCCTTTTCCATCCTATGGAGAGGGAGCATGGACACGGGGGTCGTCCCACAGTTACTAAAAACAACAGACATAGCCCCACTCCACAAACGGGGCAGTAAAGCAACAGCAAAGAACTACAGACCGATAGCACTAACATCCCATATCATAAAAATCTTTGAAAGGGTCCTAAGAAGCAAGATCACCACCCATCTAGAAACCCACCAGTTACACAACCCAGGGCAACATGGGTTTAGAACAGGTCGCTCCTGTCTGTCTCAACTATTGGATCACTACGACAAGGTCCTAAATGCACTAGAAGATAAAAAGAATGCAGATGTAATATATACAGACTTTGCAAAAGCCTTCGACAAGTGTGACCATGGCGTAACAGCGCACAAAATGCGTGCTAAAGGAATAACAGGAAAAGTCGGTCGATGGATCTATAATTTCCTCACTAACAGAACACAGAGTAGTCGTCAACAGAGTAAAGTCCGAGGCAGCTACGGGGAAAAGCTCTGTTCCACAAGGCACAGTACTCGCTCCCATCTTGTTCCTCATCCTCATCCGGCATAGACAAGGATGTCAGCCAGAGCACCGTGTCTTCCTTTGCAGTTGACACCCGAATCTGCATGACAGTGTCTTCCATTGCAGACACTGCAAGGCTCCAAGCGGACATCAACCAAATCTTTCAGTGGGCTGCAGAAAACAATATGAAGTTCAACGATGAGAAATTTCAATTACTCAGATATGGTAAACACGAGGAAATTAAATCTTCATCAGAGCACAAAACAAATTCTGGCCACAAAATAGAGCGAAACACCAACGTCAAAGACCTGGGAGTGATCATGTCGGAAGATCTCACCTTCAAGGACCGTAACAAAGTATCTGCTAGAAAAACGACAGGATGGATAATGAGAACCTTCAAAACTAGGGAGGCCAAGCCCATGATGACACTCTTCAGGTCACTTGCTCTATCTTGGCTGGAATATTGCTGCACACTAACAGCACCTTTCAAGGCAGGTGAAATTGCTGACCTAGAAAATGTACAGAGAACCTTCACGACGTGCATAACGGAGATAAAACACCTCAATTACTGGGAGCGCTTGAGGTTCCTGAACCTGTACTCCCTGGAACGCAGGCGGGAGAGATACATGATTATATTCACCTGGAAAATCCTAGAGGGACTAGTACCGAACTTGCACACGAAAATAACTCACTACGAAAGCAAAAGACTTGGCAGACGATGCAACATCCCCCCAATGAAAAGCAGGGGTGTCACTAGCACGTTAAGAGACCATACAACTGTTCAACTGCCTCCCAGCATACATAAGGGGCATTACCAACAGACCCCTGGCAGTCTTCAAGCTGGCACTGGACAAGCACCTAAAGTCGGTTCCTGACCAGCCGGGCTGTGGCTCGTACGTTGGTTTGCGTGCAGCCAGCAGCAACAGCCTGGTTGATGAGGCTCTGATCCACCAGGAGGCCTGGTCACAGACCGGGCCGCGGGGGCGTTGACCCCCGGAACTCTCTCCAGGTAAACTCCAGGTAAATATATATATATTATATATATATATATATATATATATATATATATATATATATATATATATACATGTCGTGCCGAATATGTAAAACTGGTCAATTAGCAAGAACTCATTTAAAATTAAGTCCTTTCTGAAATTTTCTTTTATACGTTTAAAGATATATTTTTTTCATTAATGTTAATGTAAAAAATTTAAATTTTGCACCAAAAGAATCTTAGAAAACTTACCTAACCTTATTATAACAAGAGCAATTTATTTTAGCTCAACCCAACTAAATATATTTTAGATTTGTTTACAGTAATTCAATACTAAACAAACACAATGAAACATATTTTTTTCGTTAGGTTCAGTATGATTTTGGCGAAATTATTGCATACACAAATTTTCACTTGTCCTATATGGCAAGATGAACGTTGCTATTTATGCCAAGATCGCAAGTTCTGCCTATTCGGCACGACATATATATATATATATATATATATATATATATATATATATATATATATATATATATATATATATATATATATATATATATGAGGATAACAAAAAGATTAGGTGATGAAAGATTGGATATCAGATTGGAGGGAGAGAGTATGGAGGAGGTGAATGTATTCAGATATTTGGGAGTGGACGTGTCAGCGGATGGGTCTATGAAAGATGAGGTGAATCATAGAATTGATGAGGGGAAAAGGGTGAGTGGTGCACTTAGGAATCTGTGGAGACAAAGAACTTTGTCCATGGAGGCAAAGAGGGGAATGTATGAGAGTATAGTTTTACCAACGCTCTTATATGGGTGTGAAGCGTGGGTGATGAATGTTGCAGCGAGGAGAAGGCTGGAGGCAGTGGAGATGTCATGTCTGAGGGCAATGTGTGGTGTGAATATAATGCAGAAAATTCGTAGTTTGGAAGTTAGGAGGAGGTGCGGGATTACCAAAACTGTTGTCCAGAGGGCTGAGGAAGGGTTGTTGAGGTGGTTCGGACATGTGGAGAGAATGGAGCGAAACAGAATAACTTCAAGAGTGTATCAATCTGTAGTGGAAGGAAGGCGGGGTAGGGGTCGGCCTAGGAAAGGTTGGAGGGAGGGGGTAAAGGAGGTTTTGTGTGCGAGGGGCTTGGACTTCCAGCAGGCATGCGTGAGCGTGTTTGATAGGAGTGAATGGAGACAAATGGTTTTTAATACTTGACGTGCTGTTGGAGTGTGAGCAAAGTAACATTTATGAAGGGGTTCAGGGAAACCGGCAGGCCGGACTTGAGTCCTGGAGATGGGAAGTACAGTGCCTGCACTCTGAAGGAGGGGTGTTAATGTTGCAGTTTAAAAACTGTAGTGTAAAGCACCCTTCTGGCAAGACAGTGATGGAGTGAATGATGGTGAAAGTTTTTCTTTTTCGGGCCACCCTGCCTTGGTGGGAATCGGCCAGTGTGATAATAAAAATAAATATATATATATATATATATATATATTATATATATATATATATATATATATATATATATATATATATATATATATATATATATATATACACTGATCTCTGGCCGAAGGAGACTCGAACCTACGAACCCTGGAAAAAGGTATGCAGTGCTTTACCATTCTCACCACACTGGACCAATACCTTGGCGCCCAGCTCACGCTAGACGTTGATCCAAGGCAGCCAGCATGCAGGGGATGAGATGAAAAGCTTTAAGACTACTCCCTGAAAGCTGGCTGCCTTGGATCAACGTCTAACGTGAGCTAGGCGCCAAGGTATTGTCCAGTGTGGTGAGAATGGTAAAGCACTGCATACCTTGTTCCAAGGTTCGTAGGTTCGAGTCTCCTTCGGCCAGAGATCAGTGTTTGTGTGTATATATATATATATATATATATATATATATATATATATATATATATGTCGTGCCGAATAGGCAGAACTTACGATCTTGGCTTAAATAGCAACACTCAACTTGCCATATAGGACAAGTGAAAATTTGCGTATGCAATAATTTCGCCCAAATCATTCTGAACCTAACGAAAAAAATATATTTCACTGTGTTTGTTTAGTATTAAATTATTGTAAACAAATCTAAAATATATTTAGTTGGGGTAGGCTAAAATAAATTGTTCTTGTTATAATAAGGTTAGGTAAGTTTTCTAAGATTCTTTTAGTGCAAAATTAAAAAAAATTTACATTATCATTAATGAAAAAACATATCTATAAACGTATCAGAGAAAATTTCAGAAAGGACTTAATTTTAAATGAGTTCTTGCTAACTGACCAGTTTTACATATTCGGCACGACATACATACATATATATATATATATATATATATATATATATATATGTGTGTGTGTGTGTGTGTGTGTGTATATATATAAAATGTGTGTGTGTGTGTGTGTGTGTGTGTGTGTGTGTACTCAATTGAACTCACCTAATTGTGGTTGCAGGGGTCGAGACTCAGCTCCTGGCCCCGCCTCTTCACTGATCGCTACTAGGTCCTCTCCTTCTCTCCTTCCTGAGCTTTGTCATACCTCTTCTTAAAGCTATGTATGGTTCCTGCCTCCACTACTTCACTTGCTAGGCTATTCCACTTCCTGACGACTCTATGACTGAAGAAATACTTCCTAACGTCCCTGTGACTCGTCTGAGTCTTCAGCTTCCAGTTGTGACCCGTTGTTTCTGTGTCCCCTCTCTGGAACATCCTATCTCTGTCCACCTTGTCTATTCCCAGCAGTATCTTGTATGTCGTTATCATGTCTCCCCTGACCCTTCCGTCCTCCAGTGTCGTCAGTCGGATTTCCCTCAACCTTTCCTCGTACGACATTCCCTTGAGCTCTGGGACTAGCCTTATTGTAAACCTTTGTACTTTCTCTAACTTCTTGACGTGCTTGACCAGGTGTGGGTTCCAGACTGGTGCTGCATACTCCAGTATGGGCCTAACATACACAGTGTACAGTGTCTTGAACGATTCCTTATCAAGATATCGGAACGCTATTCTCAGGTTTGCCAGGCGCCCGTATGCTGCAGTAGTTATTTGGTTGATGTGTGCCTCCGGTGACGTGCTCGGTGTTATGGTCACCCCAAGGTCTTTCTCCCTGAGTGAGGTCTGTAGTCTTTGTCCACCTAGCCTATACTCTGTCTGCGATCTTCTTTGCCCCTCCCCAATCTTCATGACTTTGCATTTGGCAGGATTGAATTCGAGAAGCCAGTTTCTGGACCACATGTCCAGCCTGTCCAGGTCTCTTTGCAGTCCTGCCTCATCCTCATCCGATTTAATTCTTCATCAACTTCACATCGTCTGCGAATAGGGACACTTCAGAGTCTATTCCTTCCATCATGTCCTTCGCATATATCAAAAATAGCACTGGGCCTAGAACTGACCCCTGTGGGACCCCGCTCGTCACGAGCGCCCACTGTGATACCTCTTCACGTACCATGACTCGTTGCTGCCTCCTTGTCAGGTATTCCCTGATCCATTGCAGTGCCCTCCCTGTTATATGCGCCTGATCCTCCAGCTTCTGCACTAATCTCTTGTGGGGAACTGTGTCAAAGGCCTTCCTGCAGTCTAGGAAAACGCTATCAACCCACCCCTCTCTCTCGTGTCTTACTTCTGTTACCTTGTCATATAACTCCAGGAGGTTTGTGACACAGGATTTGCCTTCCATGAATCCATGCTGGTTTTCATTTATAATCTTGTTCCGTTCCAGGTGTTCCACCACTCTCCTCCTGATAATCTTCTCCATGACTTTGCACACAATACATGTCAGAGACACAGGTCTGTAGTTTAGTGCCTCATTTCTGTTTCCTTTCTTAAATATGAGGACTACATTTGCTGTCTTCCATTTCTCAGGTAGTTGCCCAGTTTCAAGGGATGTGTTGAAGATTGTGGTTAGGGGCACGCACAGCATCTCTGCTCCTTCTCTAAGGACCCATGGGGAGATGTTGTCCGGTCCCATCGCCTTTGAAGTATCAAGGTCACTTAGGAGCTTCTGCACCTCCTCCTCGGTTGTTCGTATGTCATCCAACACTTGTTGGTATATTCCCTCTTGATGTTCCCTTCTGTGCTGTCTTCCCACAGCCCTTCCTGTCTCTACTGTAAAAACTTCCTTAAATCTCCTGTTTAGCTCCTCACATACCTCCTGATCATTTCTTGCGAGTTCTCCACCTTCTGTCCTCAGTCTGATCACCTGGTCTTTGTTGTCTTCCTCCTGATGTGTCTATACAACAGTTTCGGGTCAGTCTTGATTTTCGATGCTATGTCATTTTCATACTGTCGCTGGGTGTGTGTGTGTGTGTGTGTGTGTGTGTGTGTGTTTGTGTGTGTGTGTAGAATAGTGGTAACGAAGCTGTTGTATGTGTGTGAGGTTGTAAATGCTGCAGCAAGAAGGGGGCTGGAGGCATTGGAGATGTCATGTCTAAGGACAACGTGTGGTATAAATATTATGCAGAGTATTTGTAGTGTGCAAATTAGGAGATGTGGAGTTGCTGAAGTGACTTGGTGCTTTAGAGAGGATGGAGCAAAATAAGATAACTTGGAGGGTGTATAAATCTGTAGCGGAGGGGTAGGGGTCGCCCTATAAAAGGATGGAGGGAAGGGGTGAAGAAGGTTTTGTGTGCAAGGGGGCTTGGACATACAGCAGGCATGTGTGAGCTTGTTAGATAGGAGTGAATTGAGACGAATGGGTGTTGGACTTGAGCGGGACCTACTCGTGAACGTATCAAGAAGATTAAAAGGGATATACTCTATCAAACAAGTATCATTACAATAATACTTAGAAGATGAGGAAGACAACTGGCAACCAGTAAGGAAGCGCATGAGTTCTGCATCACTTTCTACGTGTCTGTTTTCTCAGCGAAATCTTGCACTAAATCTTTCATACAAGACTGCAGTTGTTGAAGCAGTAATACTACAATATTTCGCATCTATTTCAAAGACAATGAACATGTTTTGTGACTGTCAACCATCGTAACACATCATCACCTCGGGAAATGAATTGAGACAAACTTCAGTGGATAAAATATTAACAAAGTTTGCAAGAAATGTCATCTTCAAAGTTAACAGAAAGTTTGTAAGAAGTGTCAGCCTCAAAGTTAACAGAAAGTTTGCAAGAAGTGTCAGCCTCAAAGTTAACAGAAAGTTTGCAAGAAGTGTCAGCCTCAAAGTTAACAGAAAGTTTGCAAGACGTATCAGCCTCAAAGTTAACAGAAAGTTTGCAAGAAGTGTCAGCTTCAAAGTTAACAGAAAGTTTGCTAGACGTGTCAGCCTCAAAGTTAACAGAAAGTTTGCAAGAAGTGTCAGCCTCAAAGTTAACAGAAAGTTTGCAAGACGTGTCAGCCTCAAAGTTAACAGAAAGTTTGCAAGAAGTGTCAGCCTCAAAGTTAACAGAAAGTTTGCAAGAAGTGTCAGCCTCAAAGTTAACAGAAAGTTTGCAAGACGTGTCAGCCTCAAAGTTAACAGAAAGTTTGTAAGAAGTGTCAGCCTCAAAGTTAACAGAAAGTTTGTAAGAAGTGTCAGCCTCAAAGTTAACAGAAAGTTTGCAAGAAGTGTCAGCCTCAAAGTTAACAGAAAGTTTGCAAGACGTGTCAGCCTCAAAGTTAACAGAAAGTTTGCAAGAAGTGTCAGCCTCAAAGTTAACAGAAAGTTTGCAAGAAGTGTCAGCCTCAAAGTTAACAGAAAGTTTGCAAGACGTGTCAGCCTCAAAGTTAACAGAAAGTTTGCAAGACGTGTCAGCCTCAAAGTTAACAGAAAGTTTGTAAGAAGTGTCAGCCTCAAAGTTAACAGAAAGTTTGCAAGACTTGTCAGCCTCAAAGTTAACAGAAAGTTTGCAAGAAGTGTCAGCCTCAAAGTTAACAGAAAGTTTGTAAGAAGTGTCAGCCTCAAAGTTAACAGAAAGTTTGCAAGACTTGTCAGCCTCAAAGTTAACAGAAAGTTTGCAAGACGTGTCAGCCTCAAAGTTAACAGAAAGTTTGCAAGACGTGTCAGTCTCAAAGTTAACAGAAAGTTTGCAAGACGTGTCAGCCTCAAAGTTAACAGAAAGTTTGCAAGACGTGTCAGCCTCAAAGTTAACAGAAAGTTTGCAAGACGTGTCAGCCTCAAAGTTATCTCTTAGTTACCAGACTGTCAGGTGGAGATCAGTGGTTCGTCTTTCAGGTCCATCCTCCCACTTACTGTGTTTTTTATGCTTTCCTCACATCCATATGTTCAGGAGTACATTTGTTTCCCTTCAGATATTCTCCCTTCCCCAAAGTCCGGATACATGAACCTTCCTCAGCTTCACGTATCCAGGAATCTATCCATTTGTTCCTGGATTTCTCCCGCACTTCCCTTAAGTCAGCAGTTTTCGCTACCTCCAGTGACCTTATTGGATGGCAACCTGGTCTTTTCTAGCTGGTCTATGGTAAAGTCTGTCCAGATGGATGGAATTACCGGAGGTGACACAGAACTGCATCCAGTAATTACACCCAAGAAAACAGCCTCGACCGTAGGTCAGTTATACGAGACCAAGCTGCCACTCAGCTGCCATCCACCAAGGAGAGGACAGTCTAAGAAAACTTTAAATTCTAGTTATGCTATGAATCTATATTAAATAAAAGTTATTAGTTTTCTGGCTCTATATTTGTGTGTGTAAAGATGAGTCTCCACGTGCTAATCTCAGTATATATACGCTGGAGAGGTGCATATCTCTCAGTATATATACGCTGGAGAGGTGCATATCTCTCAGTATATATACGCTGGAGAGGTGCATGTCTCTCAGTATATATACGCTGGAGAGGTGCATGTCTCTCAGTATATATACACTGGAGAGGTGCATGTCTCTCAGTATATATACGCTGGAGAGGAGCATGTCTCTCAGTATATATACGCTGGAGAGGTGCATATCTCTCAGTATATATACGCTGGAGAGGTGCATGTCTCTCAGTATATATACGCTGGAGAGGTGCATGTCTCTCAGTATATATACGCTGGAGAGGTGCATATCTCTCAGTATATATACGCTGGAGAGGTGCATATCTCTCAGTATATATACGCTGGAGAGGTGCATGTCTCAGTATATATACGCTGGAGAGGTGCATGTCTCTCAGTATATATACGCTGGAGAGGTGCATGTCTCTCAGTATATATACGCTGGAGAGGTGCATGTCTCTCAGTATATATACGCTGGAGAGGTGCATATCTCTCAGTATATATACGCTGGAGAGGTGCATATCTCTCAGTATATATACGCTGGAGAGGTGCTTATCTCTCAGTATATATACGCTGGAGAGGTGCATGTCTCAGTATATATACGCTGGAAAGGTGCATGTCTCTCAGTATATATACGCTGGAGAGGTGCATGTCTCTCAGTATATATACGCTGGAGAGGAGCATGTCTCTCAGTATATATACGCTGGAGAGGTGCATGTCTCTCAGTATATATACGCTGAAGAGGTGCATGTCTCTCAGTATATATACGCTGGAGAGGTGCATGTCTCTCAGTATATATACGCTGGAGAGGTGCATGTCTCTCAGTATATATACGCTGGAGAGGAGCATGTCTCTCAGTATATATACGCTGGAGAGGTGCATGTCTCAGTATATATACGCTGGAGAGGTGCATGTCTCTCAGTATATATACGCTTGAGAGGTGCATGTCTCTCAGTATATATACGCTGGAGAGGTGCATGTCTCTCAGTATATATACGCTGGAGAGGTGCATGTCTCTCAGTATATATACGCTGGAGAGGTGCATATCTCTCAGTATATATACGCTGGAGAGATACATGTCTCTCAGTATATATACGCTTGAGAGGTACATGTCTCTCAGTATATATACGCTGGAGAGGTGCATGTCTCTCAGTATATATACGCTGGAGAGGTGCATGTCTCTCAGTATATATACGCTGGAGAGGTGCATGTCTCTCAGTATATATACGCTGAGAGGTGCATGTCTCTCAGTATATATATGCTGGAGAGGAGCATGTCTCTCAGTATATATCCGCTGGAGAGGTGCATGTCTCTCAGTATATATACGCTGGAGAGGTGCATGTCTCTCAGTATATATACGCTGGAGAGGTGCATGTCTCTCAGTATATATACGCTGGAGAGGTGCATGTCTCTCAGTATATATACGCTGGAGAGGAGCATGTCTCTCAGTATATATATGCTGGAGAGGTGCATGTCTCTCAGTATATATACGCTGGAAAGGTGCATGTCTCAGTATATATACGCTGGAGAGGTGCATGTCTCTCAGTATATATACGCTTGAGAGGTGCATGTCTCTCAGTATATATACGCTGGAGAGGAGCATGTCTCTCAGTATATATATGCTGGAGAGGTGCATGTCTCTCAGTATATATACGCTGGAAAGGTGCATGTCTCAGTATATATACGCTGGAGAGGTGCATGTCTCTCAGTATATATACGCTTGAGAGGTGCATGTCTCTCAGTATATATACGCTGGAGAGGTGCATGTCTCTCAGTATATATACGCTGGAGAGGTGCATGTCTCTCAGTATATATACGCTGGAGAGGTGCATGTCTCTCAGTATATATACGCTGGAGAGGAGCATGTCTCTCAGTATATATACGCTGGAGAGGAGCATGTCTCTCAGTATATGCTGGAGAGGTGCATGTCTCTCAGTATATATACGCTGGAAAGGTGCATGTCTCAGTATATATACGCTGGAGAGGTGCATGTCTCTCAGTATATATACGCTGGAGAGGTACATGTCTCTCAGTATATATACACTGGAGAGGTGCATGTCTCTCAGTATATATACACTGGAGAGGTGCATGTCTCTCAGTATATATACGCTGGAGAGGTGCATGTCTCTCAGTATATATACGCTGGAGAGGTGCATGTCTCTCAGTATATATACACTGGAGAGGTGCATGTCTCTCAGTATATATACACTGGAGAGGTACATGTCTCTCAGTATATATGCACTGGAGAGGTACATGTCTCTCAGTATATATACACAGAGTATAATTTAAACACTATGTCAAAGATTAAAATACTCTTGACTGGTGATGTCACAGACACATACAGTCTTAATGACTCTCGTACAGCAGGTAAACTTTATATACATCACGAAACGTAAGCCAGTGAAACACTTTCGTTGTGAGATGTGTGTGTGTGGTTGTATAAGAATATACATATTACAGTGAGAGGAGCTAATTGTGTTGGTTGTCTGCATATGTGCTTATGTTTGATGCATAGGATTGTTTATTTGTGTGATGTGTGTGTGTGTGTGTGTGTGTGTGTGTGTGGGGAGATGCATAAATGTGTTCCCATACACATGTGAACGAGGACTTTGTGTTCTTTGCAAATAAAAACTGAGGAATAACAGAACAAAAGAAATCCAATTCATATTTATTACAGTTTTCAATGAAGTGGAGAAAGAGATTAGCACACAGACACTTTTGTATACACACACACAAATAAACAAATATTCTTATACAGCCAGAAAACTAGAAATAGCGTTTAATATAGATTCATAGTTGTAACTTCAATAGAGTTCGAAATTTTCATTGACTAGCCTCTCCTCAGTGGGTGAGTTGGGTGTCAGCGTGATCTCTACTAGCTAACCTACGGTCGTGGCTGTCTTGGTAGGTGTATTTACTGTACGCAGTTTTCTGCGTGTCACCTCCGATAATTCCACCACTTGGACAGCCTCTGTCATAGACCACCTACACATGATCAAGTTTCCATCCATCACTGGGGGTGGCGAAACCCTTTTCTTCTGGGAAGTGGAGACAGCCGAAAGTGAGCGGATGGATTCCTGGATACATGACCCTGGGGAAGGACAGAGGTTGGAAGCCACAAGTGAGGTTACTTAGAGAGAAGCTGACGTTAGGGAAGTGAGGAAGGGTAGACATCCGGGGGCCCATGGATGGATATTCCTTGATGCATGAATCTTGGGAAGGAGAGGATACTGGTTGTTGAAGCATACTTTGGAGAAATTGTGAAGAGAAAATATCTCAGGGAACACAGAAGGACTCCTGGACACATGGACCTGGAGAAAGCATAAAAAACACGGGATGGGTGCTAGTACGTGACGAAGTGTCAGACTGGGAGAATGTGTCGAGTGGGGCTGCAAAAGATTCAGTCTTCAGTCCGGTGCTGTTTCTTGTATATGTGAATGACATGACAGAAGGGATAGATTCAGAGGTGTCCCTGTTCGCAGACGATGTGAAACTAATGAGGAGAATACAAGCAAACGATGATCAGGTAAGTCTACAAGGGGATCTGAACAAGCTGCAAGCCTGGTCTGACAAGTAGCTCCTGGAGTTTAACCCCACCAAGTGCAAAGTCATGAAGTTTGGGAAAGGAAAAAGAAGTCAGCAGATGGAGCACAGCCTAGATCAAAGGCCGAGTCATACAGATCACATCTTCTGAGGCGCACATCAACCAAATAACCGCTGCTGCATATGGGCGTCCGGCAAATCTTAGAATAGCGTTTTGACATCTATGTAAGGAGTCATTCACGACACTACACCTTCAGGACCATATTGGATTATGCAGCACCAGTACTGAACCCACACCTGGTCAAGCATCAGAAAATTAGAAAAAGTATAAAAGTTTGCAACAAGACTAGTCCCGGAGCTATAGGGTATGTCCTACGACAAGAGATTAATTAAGCATTCCCTATAAATTGTGTGTGTGTGGGGCAGAATAAATACCAGCAATAAAAATTCGGGACGGTCTCCTGATTTAAAACTTTTCCTGACCTAAAAAAAAAAAATGGAGCTGTCAATATATAGTAAAATGCCGTTTTGGGTTTGACAGTTCTAGATATTAAGGTTTGTATTTCCTTTGCTGTTTTGTTATTAAAATTGTGACCTGTCGTAGTGACTTAGAAAACATCATCTTAGCATATAAACGTAAGAATGTTCTTTCTTTTATTTAAATATGTTGTTAATTGTCTCCAGCGACTTGGGACGAATTATGGATTTGGTTCCTTGAATCTGAATAATTAATATTGAATTGTTTTGCTTGTTTTGTGATTATTTCTGATTTTGTCTCGATAGTAAGCAGGTAATAACATTAACGTTGAACTGATAATGACGCCTAACTTAGCATAGGCTTAAAGTCACTACATAAACAAATGATTCTTAACAATGGTAGAATTACCGACGAAATGCAACACATTTTATTGTGGCAACGTTTCGCTCTCCACGAAATTTAAAACGTACCCACGATAAAACGTCACATTAGTTGCATCAATGTCGTTTTATATGGTTCTTACTTTGTAAATAAAATAAATAAATTAATCTTACTAAGACAGAGGTCATCACTCACCTCCAAAACTATTTATGTTCCTCCGGATATAAAAACTAATATTTGTGCTCTTATTCCCGGACATGTTATCAGAGACACACTCTAAAATATCGTCTTCGAAGTCACTCTTTCAAGATCAACGTATATACCTGGAATATACCTGGAGGATGGTTCGGGGTTAACGTCCTCCGCGGCCAGGCTTTGTGGTGGATCAGGGTCTGATCAACCAGCCTGTTAATGCCAGCCGCATGCATACCAACGTACGAACCACAGCTGGGTTGGTCATGTGTAAAGACCTCACAATATGGCTGCCCAACACAGTTGGCAATTAGTATTTTTAGACTCGGTTTAGAAAAATATAAATAATTCTGGAATACATGGAACTGTTACCATCTACAATTGTTGTGAATAAATATAACTATGTAACCAAAATTTTGAAGTATATTTCTTTATATAAATTTTTACGTATAGATACTGTTTTATTTTAACGGAGTACAATACTTTTTAAATAAGTGGACAGGTAAGCCAGCGGAAGGCCTCGGTCAGATGACCAAAACCTCCAGCTGTGGGTTATTATATAACCAAGACCCGCGTCAGGAAACATTTGTCTAGTTTCCTGGCAAACCCATTCAACTCCCCCCCCCCCCCCCGTGAGGCTTACGACCCCCGTTAGGACTGACTGGGTTAGAGAGTCGTGACTGACCGACAATAAACCCAGGAACGACTGTTTTCCAGCCGAGATAACAGTGTAATTTTCCCGTCAATGTTTATTGTGTCTCAGTCTGTTACTCCGAGTTAACTGTGAGTTTGGTTGGCACTGCGAGTAATTTTTTTTTTATTTAATTATATGGTAATTGTGATATATGTTAGATGTCACAAAAATTTTTCAAGACAGTTAATGTTTTTAATTGTAGTATATTGTTAGAATAGTTGAAAACTGGTAAATAATGGTAGAAATATGATGAAGCTGTTAGCACTTGTGTGTGCTAGAAATAAAATAAGTTTAGTACTTTGTAAATCATGTACCTGAAGTTTATGATTGAGGAAATTTAAGTTCAAAGAAAACAATGAGACTATACACGACCTTGGGAAGTGCCAGGAGGTGCCAGGAGGTGCCAGAGGAACTGTCACCAACAACACATACTCTGTCTGACAGATACAAAACTGCAAATACGATCTAAAAATATAAAAAAAAGGTAAGATCCAAGTACTTGGCTGACTAGCATACTAGAGAACTTACTAGCATACTAGAGAACCTACTAGCATACTAGAGAACTTACTAGCATACTAGAGAACCTACTAGCATACTAGAGAACCTACTAGCATACTAGAGAACCTACTAGCATACTAGAGAACTTACTAGCATACTAGAGAACTTACTAGCATACTAGAGAACCTACTAGCATACTAGAGAACTTACTAGCATACTAGAGAACCTACTAGCATACTAGAGAACCTACTAGCATACTAGAGAACTTACTAGCATACTAGAGAACCTACTAGCATACTAGAGAACCTACTAGCATACTAGAGAACCTACTAGCATACTAGAGAACTTACTAGCATACTAGAGAACCTACTAGCATACTAGAGAACTTACTAGCATACTAGAGAACCTACTAGCATACTAGAGAACTTACTAGCATACTAGAGAACCTACTAGCATACTAGAGAACCTACTAGCATACTAGAGAACCTACTAGCATACTAGAGAACCTACTAGCATACTAGAGAACCTACTAGCATACTAGAGAACCTACTAGCATACTAGAGAACCTACTAGCATACTAGAGAACCTACTAGCATACTAGAGAACCTACTAGCATACTAACATACTAGAGAACCTACTAACATACTAGAGAACCTACTAACATACTAGAGAACCTACTAGCATACTAACATACTAGAGAACCTACTAGCATACTAACATACTAGAGAACCTAACATACTAGAGAACCTACTAGCATACTAGAGAACCTACTAGCATACTAACATACTAGAGAACCTACTAGCATACTAACATACTAGAGAACCTACTAGCATACTAACATACTAGAGAACCTACTAGCATACTAGAGAACCTACTAGCATACTAACATACTAGAGAACCTACTAGCATACTAACATACTAGAGAACCTACTAGCATACTAGAGAACCTACTAGCATACTAACATACTAGAGAACCTACTAGCATACTAACATACTAGAGAACATACTGAAAAATCGAGAAAAGTAGAGCATCTAGAAATAAGGTGACAGATGAAAGCCAACCAGCGTGAGTTATTAGATGGAGATTCTTGTCTCGTAAACCTACTAGATTATTATGACAAAGTTATGGAGTTAAACCAAGAGAGAGAGAGAGAGAGAGAGAGAGAGAGAGAGAGAGAGAGAGAGAGAGAGAGAGAGAGAGAGGAGGGACGGTGGGGACGTGTTAGTTAGGATATAACAACTGTTAAGCTACTCTGGGCTTCCTACAACACACCAGTACAAGTAAGTACTTTCACTGACGTGAACATTATCGTAATCAGTGATATTTACAAGTGTTATGTTGAACATTTGCGCTGTGTGAACTAAGTGACTGACAGAGTTATGGTACCGCCATCCACTTATTACCTTCACTGCGAATATCTTATAATTATCACTATTGTATAATATCTAGGCGCTCTAAAACAGCGTGTCTCTGCATCATTAATACATTGTGGTTCATGTTTATTGCTTTCATTACATCACAAGTGGATAGATAACACACAAACAAAAATTATAATCTATAAGAGGATGAAGGGCACTGAAGGCACTACATTAATCCCTGGCAGCCAGCCCAGCAGTGACAGTGATACACTCTACCTCACCACCAGTACTCACTCTCACTCGCTCTCTTTCCATAATTTTATCGCAGTCTTGCGAACCTTTTCTTCCTTAATGACTTCCCATCGTGGAATCGCAAGATTATTGTTATAAAAGCGACAGTGATACACTCTACCTCACCACCGGTACTCACTCTCACTCGCTCTCTTTCCATAATTTTATCGCAGTCTTGCGAACCTTTTCTTCCTTAATGACTTCCCATCGTGGAATCGCAAGATTATTGTTATAAAAGCGACAGTGATACACTCTACCTCACCACCGGTACTCACTCTCACTCGCTCTCTTTCCATAATTTTATCGCAGTCTTGCGAACCTTTTCTTCCTTGAAGACTTCCCATCGTGGAATCGCAAGATCATTGTTATAAAAGCTATAGCAGAGTTTATGGATTCACACCAAGACGGCCTATCTTAATGGCCGGAGCCTAAGTGTACCAGTTACTGTGACGCGGCATCAGGTAAGACTTGTTGTGGTCAAGTGGTTCATCTCAGGATCATGAAAGATATCCATGAACCAGTGACATACTGTATCAGAAACTATCTTGGCGTCACAAGAGCAAACATTTGAAGATTCCCAGGAACTACACTCAGGAGGCCTGGTCACAGACCGGGCCGCGGGGGCGTTGACCCCCGGAACTCTCTCCAGGTAAACTCTCCAGGTAATACTGGTCTTCAAAATTTGAATATTTTTGTTTCTTGGAGAAAGAAAAGGATTTACTGTTCTTAAAATATGATCACAATAACACTCGGTGAGCTAAAGTTTCCAGGAAACTCACGAAGTAGTGATTTTATTTTTCAAGGAAATTTACATATAATTCGTACATGTTAGCAATATATTAATAACATACCTGTATAATGAACTCACTTATATTAATAACATACATGTATAACGAACTCCTATTTATTCAAGCCGATGTTTCTTCGCTTGTACTTCGTATTAAACGTCTGTAGCATCTCTTGTTATTCAACAATAATCTGATGCTAATGATTCCCTATTTTCCTTAGTAGCGTTTCTGTGAGAATTTGTTACATAATTTTCCTAAATGTAGAACATATAAATGAATATAATAACTGCGTATTAAAATGTGATACTATTTTGACACTTCGAGAAATTTTAAGTGAAGTGGGAGGCAGAACAGCCGGAGGAGTGACGCCGAGGAGGACGCCATTTGTAATTTGTGAGCACTGGTTGCCGTGGAAAATTCAGGCAATAATCAGGCGTTATCGAAGTTTAATGGGTGAATATCAAACTTAATCTGTAACTTAGAAAATGTTGACACGTTCCCGCTGAAGAACTGGGATGAACAGTGTGAAAGTATAAAAGTACAATTCGGCAATTCTCCCAGGAGCACACCTTAGCTAAGTGATGCTTACCCATAACGTACAGTAGTTTTGCATTGGCCATCGTAAATTCTAGCTGTAGTGGTAGCATTAGGGTGCGTTTACAAAAATAATAATGATCTAGTAATTAAATGGTGAATATTCAGGTTAAATTTTCGCTTCTTTGTATTATGTAATATATTTTTTTTTGTAAAATGATGTATGCTTAACAGATCCCCCCCCCTTTCTTTTCAAGTCACAAACCATCATACAGTCCACTCAATATCTTGTAATTTACCAACATTTTTGTATTAATTATGAGAACATAAGAACATAAGAAAGAAGGAACACTGTAGCAGGCCTACTGGCCCATGCGAAGCAGGTCCATGTCTCCTACCGGCTTAAGCCAATGCCCCAACCCAGTCAGGGCAGGTCACATTCACTTAAGGAAGGAACACGACAACTGACCTAGTAGCACTAGCTAGTCAGGTCAAACTCACACCCACCCACACCCACCTATTTTTAAAACTACACAACATTTTAGCCTCAATAACTGTACTCGGGAGTTTGTTCCACTCATCCACAACTCTATTACCAAACCAGTGCTTTCCTATATCTTTCCTGAATCCGAATTTTTCCAACTTGAAACCATTGCTGCGAGTCCTGTCTAGGCTAGATATTTTCAGAACGTTATTTACATCTCCTTTATTTATTCCTGTCTTCCATTTATACACCTCAATCATATCCTCCCTAATTCTACGCCTTTCTAGAGAGTGCAGATTCAGGGACCTCAGTCTATCCTCATAGTGAAGATTTCTGATACATGGGATCAACTTTGTCATCCTCCTTTGTATGTTTTCCAGAGCATTTATATCCATTCTGTAATACGGTGACCAAAACTGTGCAGCATAATCTAAATGAGGTCTAACCAAGGATGTATTGAGTTGAACAACCTGAGGACTCCTATTATTTATGTTTCTTGATATGAAGCCAAGGATTCTGTTAGCTTTGTTGCGAACACTTATACACTGTTGTCTTACCTGGTTACCTGGAGGTTACCTGGAGGTTATTCCGGGGATCAACGCCCCCGCGGCCCGGTCCATGACCAGGCCTCCCGATGGATCAGGGCCTGATCAACTAGGCTGTTACTGCTGGCCGCACGCAGTCCGACGTACGAGCCACAGCCCGGCTGATCCGGCACTGACTTTAGGTATCTGTCCAGCTCTCTCTTGAAGGCAGCCAGGGGTTTATTGGCAATTCCCCTAATGCTTGATGGGAGGCTGTTGAACAGTTTTGGGCCCCGGACACTTATGGTGTTTTCTCTTAGTGTACCAATGGCGCCCCTACTTTTTATTGGCGGCATTTTGCATCGCCTGCCCAGTCTTTTACTTTCGTAGGGAGTGATTTCTGTGTGCAGATTTGGGACCATTCCTTCCAAGATTTTCCAAGTGTAGATTATGATATATCTCTCCCTCCTGCGTTCCAACGAGTACAAGTCAAGTGCTTCCAAGCGTTCCCAGTAGTTAAGGTGCTTGACAGAACTTATATGTGCAGTAAAGGATCTCTGTACACTCTCTAGATCTGCGATTTCACCTGCTTTGTATGGAGATGTTAATGTGCAGCAGTATTCCAGCCTAGAGAGAACAAGTGATTTGAAAAGGATCATCATGGGCTTGGCATCTCTCGTTTTGAAAGTTCTCATTATCCATCCTACCATTTTCTTTGCACGTGCGATCGTGGCACTGTTGTGATCCTTGAAAGTGAGATCCTCAGACATCACTACTCCCAGGTCCCTTACATTATTTTTCCGCTCTATTATATGGCCGGAGTCAGTAGTATACTCTGTTCTAGTTATTATCTCCTCCAGTTTTCCATAACGGAGTAGTTGGAATTTGTCCTCATTGAACATCATATTGTTTACCGTTGCCCACTGGAAAACTTTGTTTATATCTTCTTGGAGGTTAACCGCGTCCTCAGCAGATGACAGCCTCATGCAGATCCTAGTATCATCCGCAAAGGATGATACGGTGCTGTGGTGTATATCTCTGTTTATGTCTGATATGAGGATAAGGAATAAGATGGGGGCGAGTACTGTGCCTTGTGGAACAGAGCTCTTCACTATGGCAGCCTCCGATTTAACTCTGTTGACCACTACTCTTTGTGTTCGATTTGTTAGGAAGTTGAAGATCCATCTCCCCACTTTCCCAGTTATTCCTTTAGCACGTATTTTATGGGCTATTACGCCATGATCGCATTTGTCAAATGCTTTTGCAAAGTCTGTGTATATTACATCTGCATTCTGATTTTCTTCCAGTGCATCCAAGGCCATGTCATAGTGATCCAGTAGTTGTGAGAGGCAGGAGCGACCTGCCCTGAACCCATGTTGCCCTGGATTGTGCAGATTTTGGGAATCCAGGTGTCTTGGTTTCAGATTACTGCTAACCAGGACTCCTAAATCTTTTTCGCAATCCGTAATATTAAGATCGGCATTATTTAGTTTATATGTGGCATGGTTATTTTCCTGTCCAACATTTAGAACTTTGCATTTGTCTATATTAAACTGCATCTGCCACTTCTCCGACCACTGCATCAGTCTATTCAAATCTTCCTGGAGTGCTCTAATGTCCTCATCAGAATGAATTCGACGGCCTATTTTGGTGTCATCGGCAAACTTGCTTATGTCGCTCTTTATACTCTCATCAATGTCGTTCATGTAGATTGCGAACAACAGGGGGCCCAACACTGACCACTGTGGAACACCGCTCGTGACGCTTCCCCACTCTGATTTCTCCCCATTTATGCAAACTCTCTGCTGCCTATTTGTCAACCATGCCTCTATCCGGGAAAAAATTTCTCCTCCTATTCCATGTGCTTTAATTTTCCTCAATAGTCTGATGTGGGACCCTGTCAAAAGCCTTACTGAAGTCCATACACACAATATCATATTCCTTACCACGATCTACCTCCTCAAATACATTAGTGAAAAAAGTTAATAAATTCGTAAGGCAGGAATGCCCCTTTGTAAAACCATGCTGAGACTCGTTGATTAATTTGTGCTTTTCAGTGTGGCTACGAACTGCCTCGGCAATCATTGATTCCATAAATTTTCCGACTATGAAGGTTAGGCTTATTGGTCTATAGTTCGATGCTAAGGACCTGTCACCTGCTTTGAAAATAGGTATCACATTTTCCATTTTCCACTTATCTGGCACCATGCCAGTTTGTAGTGATATGTTGAAAAGATTAGCCAGAGGTTTGCTAAGCTCCTCTTTACATTCCTTTAGGCCCGACTTCGTGGGTAGGAAAATGTGTGTGTGGGGGAAGGATGGGATGTCTCGGAGAGGCTGGTGCAGCCTAGTGTCTCTAAAATCCCACTTGGCTCTGAGGTACAACTAACATTGGTAAGTACAATGAACCGTTGCTCAGTTGTGCCCCCCTCAGATTATGTGGATGAAATATTTCAGGAAAATACCAGTGAACTTCATCCCCATAATTTTACACATAAAATAAAAGTTTCTCCACGAGATGTGTTGGCGGAAATATTTAGTGTTCACAGCTGACTGTCCACGCACAAGCACTGATCTCCAGTCTTAACGCCTAAATAAGGTGAAAGGTTTACCCAGTCATTGCAGTTACATCAAACTTTCGTGATGCAACAGTCAGTTCTACACAAGTGTATCAGAAGTTTATCTGCACTATTCACGCAATAAAACATCAGTGTCAAAGACAACACTAGAAAGAGCTTGACACATGTGCACTGCATAACTTTTGGAAATAAATTGACGCTAACCCAACTAGTTGGGTGATTTTATACCTGATTCCCGAATGAATCATCCGTTTCCTGTCGTTAGTGTTCTAAAAACAGAACAAAACAAAAGGTGACAAAATCAAAGTTGCATAAATGGAAGTCCATCCTCCCTCCCCTCAAAAAAGAAAAAAGAAACTTGAGAAAAAAAGAGCTACTGATGAGAAATAAAGACAAGTGCATGATTTTTTTTTAAAAATTACACACTTGATATTTGAATCAAGACCCTTTGCCACGGCCGTTTTATTCACTCTCCTCCCTGAGCCAAGCATAACAGAAATCAGTTCTGTTCATGTCTTTACTAAGAGTTAATTTGCTATTTTAAGCATCATTTTCGTATTCAGCGACTCAAAATTTGTACGAAATGACTAGCTTTGTTTCCGAAGGAAATTGACTGTAGTCAAATGTAATCAACAATTCTTTGTTGAGCTGTGTTGCAAGGCTGCAACTCAGAGAATCCATCAAAGGAATCGCTTCATTAGGTCTTAAAATCAATAATCTTCAAATGTTAGCATCACCTCTAATCAATATTTATCAGCACTGCCTAGCACAGTGTAAATGGCCTTCTCTGTGGGAAAAAGCAAATATAATCCCTGTTTTCCAAAAAGAAAAGCAGAGCGGAAATCAGCAATTACAGACCAGTGTCAGTCCTGTTAATTAATGGAAAACTTGAGACAAGAATCTCACAGCAAATGACACCATTTTTTGACACTCGCTTCCGGTCTGTTAAACCTCCACTATGTGGCACCAGTCGTTGGGTGAATCCAAGAGTAGTTGCGTAGTGGCACTGGACATTGTTGGGGCTTTCGACTAAATGGCACCACGGACTTTTGGCAAAATTACAAGCAGTTGGAGTCTCTGGCTCTGTATTACATCTTCGTGATTACTTTCATGATTGATCTCTAAGAGTAGTTCTTAATGGGACAGTCAACAAAACACTCAGTCGGTGCGATTGTTCCACAGGGAAGTGTGCATAGTCCGTTGTTATGGAATGTCTACTTCAGTGATCTACTTGAACTCATCCCAGAATCCCATGCCTCTGCAAATGACTGTACACTGACAGTTGCTTATTAAAAAGAGGAAAAGCCAGCTGCTGTCAGTTACATCAATGATGATAGGTCACATTTGTTTCTGAGAAAACACAAATGATTGTCTCTGGGCACCATAACGTTAATACCAGTGCAGTGGTAAGAATGAAGAAAAGAGGGCTGGAACACGGGGATGAGGTAGATATCCTAGGCCTGAAATTTGATATCAAAATATAAATAAAGAACCATGTTGCAAATCTTGCAAGCAAAGCAGCTAACAGCACTAAGGCTTATTTCTTACCTGTTAGAGAGTATAGCCTGCAAAACTCTGTATGAGACAAAAGTGCTCTGACATTCAGAGTATGCACAACTTGCTTCAAGTGCCTGGTGCCATCTCATCTATGTCTGAAAAGAATAGAAAGCCGCGCAATACGACTTATCTTTCACCTGGACCCGGCCTGGATAGTTCTGTCATCTCAGCAGAGACTTGAAAACCGGAGAGATGTGGATGGTATTACAGTTATGTACAAGGCCAATATTATCAACGTACCACACTTCTCTACTACGAGACGGGCGATAAACAACAACTACACTCTAACGGAACCTTTATCAAGAACTTCATTTCATCTGAGATCATTCATTCCGAGAATGACTCAGGGTCTGGAACATGCTCAAACAGCATAACATCGATGAAACAAAATCAGTGGACAAATAAAAATCACTGGTCCACAGCTAGCTTCAACTTCATCATATTCTCGACTTGTGTGTTTCATAGCATTAAAAATAATTGAAATGAAATGAAGTAGGTAGCAGCTTTTAGCGAGAGCTAAGTAAAAGAGGCGACGCTCAAATAGATTAATGAACACTTAGAGAGTGGAAGGAGGAGGGTAATGCTGATAAAAGAGGTACTGGACTGAGCCGGGTGATGAGTGCAGTCCACAAAGGATTAGCGATTAATCCCCCAGTTCTCCTGATACACACAAGTGATCTGCCAGGGGAATGTGCATTTTCTGTTTTTTGATAAATTAATGAAAAATTGGCTCCATAATTACATTAAATGCTGTAAAAACGTACAGAAAAGTTGCTGTTTATATGTGGTAATAATTGAAAAGTAATGGGAGTATAAGAGAAAAGACCGCAGATAACCAGGGAGGAGATGCTGCAGATAACCAGGGAGAAGATGCTGCAGATAACCAGGGAGAAGATGCTGCAGATAACCAGGGAGGAGATGCTGCAGATAACCAGGGAGGAGATGCTGCAGATAACCAGGGAGAAGATGCTGCAGATAACCAGGGAGGAGATGCTGCAGATAACCAGGGAGGAGATGCTGCAGATAACCAGGGAGGAGATGCTGCAGATAACCAGGGAGAAGATGCTGCAGATAACCAGGGAGATGCTGCAGATAACCAGGGAGATGCTGCAGATAACCAGGGAGAAGATGCTGCAGATAACCAGGGAGGAGATGCTGCAGATAACCAGGGAGAAGATGCTGCAGATAACCAGGGAGAAGATGCTGCAGATAACCAGGGAGGAGATGCAGATAACCAGGGAGAAGATGCTGCAGATAACCACGGAGGAGATGCTGCAGATAACCAGGGAGAAGATGCTGCAGATAACCAGGGAGATGCTGCAGATAACCAGGGAGGAGATGCTGCAGATAACCAGGGAGATGCTGCAGATAACCAGGGAGGAGACGCTGCAGATAACCAGGGAGGAGAGATGCTGCAGATAACCAGGGAGGAGACGCTGCAGATAACCAGGGAGATGCTGCAGATAACCAGGGAGGAGATGCTGCAGATAACCAGGGAGGAGATGCTGCAGATAACCAGGGAGGAGAGATGCTGCAGATAACCAGGGAGGAGAGATGCTGCAGATAACCAGGGAGACGCTGCAGATAAACAGGGAGGAGAGATGCTGCAGATAACCAGGGAGGAGAAATGTTGCAGATAACCAGGGAGGAGACGCTGCATATAACCAGGAAGAGATATGCTGCAGATAACCAGGGAAGAGAGATGCTGCAGATAACCAGGGAGGAGAGATGTTGCAGATAACCAGGGAGGAGAGATGTTGCAGATAACCAGGGAGGAGAGATGTTGCAGATAACCAGGGAGGAGAGATGCTGCAGATAACCAGGGACATGCTGCAAGTAACCAAGGAGGAGACGCTGCAGATAACCAGGGAGGAGAGATGTTGCAGATAATCAGGGAGGAGAGATGTTGCAGATAACCAGGGAGGAGAGATGTTGCAGATAACCAGGGAGGAGAGATGTTGCAGATAACCAGGGAGGAGAGATGCTGCAGACAACCAGAGAGGAGAGATGCTGCAGACAACCAGAGAGGAGAGATGCTGCAGATAACCAGGGAGGAGAGATGCTGCAGATAACCAGGGAGGAGAGATGTTGCAGATAACCAGGGAGGTGAGATGTTGCAGATAACCAGGGAGATGTTGCAGATAACCAGAGAGGAGAGATGTTGCAGACAACCAGAGAGGAGAGATGCTGCAGACAACCAGAGAGGAGAGATGCTGCAGACAACCAGAGAGGAGAGATGCTGCAGACAACCAGAGAGGAGAGATGCTGCAGACAACCAGGGAGGGAAGATAGTGTTTGTGGTATGAACGATCGTGGGGAAAGAACGGAATATAGACCTATTTTTTGAGAAGTAAAATATATAAAAAAAATATATTATGGATTTTGAAAATTAAAATAATAAATGTAGTAAGGTGAGTTAATATTTATCTAGTAGATAGAAATGAAACTCCTTCAGAAATACTGGCTAATGATAATGACAACAAAAACAGTGGAAAGGCAAAGATGAAGACAGAGATGATACTTGAAAAAATCTTTATCATATAATATAAAGAACCCAACTTTTGAAATAAATTGCATGATTGGGAAGCAATGGTGTTGCTGCAGTACCACAGATGTGGGTTATTTAAAGAGTCGAGTGGTTTAACTTGTTCCACAAACACAGGAGTAACGAGAAGGGGACTCAGAGGTGCTATATTTTCAAGAGACCTTGAATTGTTGCATAAAATATTAAATAAAGACTGAAGAAACAGACAGAATTCATGGGTAAAATTTGAAAGCCATGAGAAGGTGATTTTAGAAGGCAGCCAATATAAACTGTTGCGGGAGGAAATAGTTAGGTTTCAAGGCACGAAATTGTAGTGTTCTTGCAAGATTTTATTTCGATCAAATTGAGTACAGGTTTTTGACTGGAAATTTCTGAAGTCTAACGACCTCCTTGAAAACTGCTTTTCATATCAGTTTTCAACAGAACTAACTAGAGGTAATGACCTGCTTGACTTAGTTCTCGTAAACATGTAATATTAAAAGCTGTTGATTTATGGTCATTTGTGTCATGCTTCTTCGTGACCTCTAGATTATTTGAGAGGATGTTCTTGTTTACAAGAACTAAATCACGCTAATACTGCTGCTGCCCCTGATCATGATACATACACACCATCCCAAACATACATACATATTCCTAAATAATAAAAAGGCACAATACCGTGACTGGAACATTACACATAGGAGAGAGGAGCTTACGACGACGTCTCGGTGCGACTTGGACCATTTACAAAGTCACACTAACAAAAAGGAGAGAAAGAGGGAGTATATGTAGGCCAGCAGACAGGGACGGGACAAGAGAGGTAGTAGGAAAGGAAGAAGAGACTTAGTGGTGGAAGAAGTAGTAGCAGCGGGGTCAAAGACTAAGAAAGAGGAGCACTGCAAGGGAGCTAAGGGCTCACAAAAGGTAGGAACAAGAGCACAGAGGAGGGGGGAAATAATAATGGACCAAACACCCAAGGCAGAAGAAGAAAGCCCAAAGGAAAAAGAGGAAAGAGTAAAGGGGAAGAGAGAGAAGGGAAAAAAAGAAGCAGGTTAAGTCACGGGTGTTCTGAAGTTTGGAGCATTTTACAATATAAAGGGAAAGGAAAGCTTCTATAGAGACAAAGCCAAGACCAAGATTCCTACAAGGAAAGTTGTGTATAAGGGAGGATTCAACCAGAAGGCCACTGTGAAAGTTAGAAGTAGGGAAGACAGTTTTAGCAGAAGACCAGTCAATAGGATGACTGTGATCTCTGACATGACAGAAAAGAGAACTGTTGGTGTCGACAAGCCTAACACTACTTGGTGCATCTTTAATATCTTTTGAACTGCAATTGAAAGCTATTTTCTGGGAACTAGTTTTAGAGTCCTTTTTAGGACTATGGTAGGGTAATTGTTATTATAATAAAAAAGCACTAAAACTACAATGGTCATACAGTGCCGCCAGGCAGTGAAAGATGCAGGGGTAATGGGTAGCAAGAGGGAGAGGGATGATTATTAGGTCATGGAGTGCAGTGAGGCAGTGGATAGTGCAGGGGTAGAGGGTAGCAAGAGAATGAAGTAAAAAAGGGCCATGAGGAGTACTAGAGTCATCATCAATATCAGAGTTTGTGGAGTAAATCAGTTACTGTCAAAAAGTCAATGAGGGAGTCTGGGTTAAAGGAGGATCCATCAGCAAGAAGGGAAGGTAAAGTAAGTGCAGTAGAGCAGTGACGACGTTGGAGCTAAATTCTATGTGCTCGTAGATAGAGTGGACAGTCCAACAGAATGTGGCTAACAGAAACTGGAACCTGACAATTCTCACAGAGAGGAACAGGGCGCCTCTCCATGAGATACCTGTGAGTAAGACGAGTGTGGCCAATGCGAAGATGGGAGAGAGTAGTCTTCCATCCTCGACACTGATAAGAAGAAGACAGCCAGAAACCTATACACGGCTTGATAGAGTGTAGTTTATTATAGAGCAGATCAGACCAACGTTGTTGCCAATAGGTGCAAAGGTGGGTAGCAATTACAGCAAAATAGTCTGTGAATGGAACACCTCTATATGAAACTGGGAGGTCATGTACTGCTGACCGCACAACAGTGTCTGCCTGTTTATTGCCCGGTACGTCAACATGACCGGGGACCCAACAAAAAACAATCCTTGTGCCTGCTAGAGATATGGCGTAACCAAAGTTGGATACGAAGAACCAGGGGATGAGGTGTATCAAATTTTTCTATAGCCTGTAAAGCCCTAAGAGAGTTTGAAACGACCACATATGGCGACAGGCATAGACGCAATACGGATAAGTGCTACTAGAATGGCATACAATTCAACCGCAAAAATACTAGCCGGAGATAATAAATGCCCTCGCATGACGCTGTCCGGAAACACTGCTACGAATCGACGCCGTCAGAGGATTTGGAACCATCGGTGTACACTGCGATGGCATGAGAATGAGATAGGAAATGGTTAAAAAAAAAAAGAGAGAGAAGCCACCGTGGGCAGTTGGGCTTTCATACATGGCAGTGGGAAAGAACAGACACGAACCGTCGGAACTTCCCAAGGGGGTAAGGAAAAGTGGGATGCTACACGAACATAGAAAGGTGGTTACTGAAGAGAAGAGAAGAGCAAATGTAGGTGTAGAGAAAAAAGACGGACTAAACAAGGGCGACGAACAAATAATGAACGTCTACTAACATCAGTAACTATTCTATATATGGAAGGATTGCGGAGGTCATGAGAGCGAACATAATAGCGAAGGCAATGAGAATCACAGTGATCAGACAAGGATGGAATATTCGCCTTTGCATAGACTCTGTGCAGAGTCTATGCAGAGGCAGTTGAGATCCTCTATGCCACAGAGGCTCTCAACCAGTGAAGAGCGAAATGCACTGAGGCATAAATGTAATCCCTGGTGATGGATGGGATGAAGGCTAGAGTGAGTTGCAGGAGAGGACGCTGAATATATCTGGTCACTATAATCGAGTTTCGATAAAACTGGGGCTGAATGTACTTGAAGGAGAGTTCTACAATCAGCCCCCTATGAAAGATGAGCGAGGGTTTTAAGGAGGTTCAGCCGGTTGTGACAAGTTGCCTTCAGAGAGGTAATGTGAGGTTTCCAGCATAACCAACGGTCAAACAGAAGGCCAAGAAACCTGACAGTATCACGTTCTGGGATACGTGAGCCATAGAGGTACAATGGATGATCAGAGAAGACAGAATGTCTAGTGAAAGTAATTTGGTGAAAATTTAAACTAAAAAAATTAAACCCATGAGTGGTGGCCCAATTGGAAACATGGTTGACCGCACGCTGGAGAGAAACTGCAATGAGGTGACAGTCAGCTCCTGTACAAGCTATAGCGAATTCATAAACATACAGCAATGACCAAATATTGGATGGAAGAAGAGAGGCCAGATCATTTACAACACAGAGAAAATGTGTTGTGCTCAACATACACCCCTGGGGGACACATTCAGCCTGGACAAAGTCCAGGGAAAGCATATTATTAACCCGAACAGGGAAATGTCTTTCAGTTAAGAAGTTCTTAAGGAAAAATGATAGATCGCTTTGGAGGCCTAAGGAGTGGGCCTGGGCCAAGGTATTATACCTCCAAGTTGTGTCATATGCCTTCACAAGGTCAAAAAAGATGGTGATAACTGAGTAGTTGCTGGCAAAGGCATTATGGACATATGTATCTAAGCATAGTAGGGGGTCAATCGTAGAACGTCCCTTACGAAAGCCATATTGACTACTGGACAGACTGTTGTTTCTCTCTAAATACCACATCAAGCATCTGTTTACCAGACGCTCCATCACCTTGCAAACTGCACTGGTAAGAGCAATGGGACGATAGTGGGAAGCATCATGTCCGGTAGCACCCAATTTGCGGAAAGGAAGAACAATAGCAGATTTTCACAGCTGGAGAAGAACTCCTTGTGACCAAATAAGATTACAGAGTCATAAGAGGACTTCAAGGGCTGACTGATATAAATGCTGTAGCATACGAATATAAATGCCGTCAGCCCAGCTGCCGATGATCGGCAAGCTGAGAGTGTTGCCTCCAGTTCTAGAGGCGTAAAAGGCATATTATAAGATTCTTCTCTGATAGAAGAAAAGTTTAAGGGCTCTAACTCTCTGACATACTTTGAGGAACGAAACGAGGGGGATAAATGAAGACCCTGAGAGATACGGACAAGATGATTACCAGTTTCGGTGACATCAACACCGGCAACTCGAAGAACAGGAACCGGGTCAGGAGAGTATTTACCACTCAGTTTTTGTACTTTCTTCCAGACTGCACTCATAGAGGAAGCAGAAGTGACAGTAAAAACTTAATCCCGCCAACAAGTGTGTTTAGCATCACGGATGACATGGCGAGCGACGGCTATCATCTGTTTAAAATCAAGGAGTCTCTCTGTGGTTCTATTATACTGGTACCTGCCCCATGCAGCGCATTTCAAACGTGATGCCCGAGCACAAGCAGGAGACCACCAAGGCACGTACTTCTGAGGATTCCTGCCCGAGGTTTGGGGTACAGAACAGAGCTGCGGTTAAAACTGAGGTCGAGAAGAGGTGTAAAAGCTCATCAATGGAGGACGAAGACGGAACTTCACTAAAAGATGCGAGTAAAGGTCCCTATTTGCACGGTCAAATTGCCAGCATGGGCTACGAGGAGGTGGTGAATATGAAGTAGTAGTAAGGATGATTGGAAAATGATCACTGTCATGCAAGTCCAGGAGGACAGACCAGGCGAAGTCTAGTACAGTTGAGGAAGAACAGACCGAGAGATCGATGCAAGAGAATGAGCACTAGGATCAAAATGGGTAGGGGTACCTGTATTTAAAACATGAAGGGGGAGAGAAGCGAGGAAAGCCTCCAACTGAATTCCGTGGGAGTCATAGTGAGACTCCCAGAGGAAATGGTGGGCATTAAAATCGCCAAGTAACAGAAGTGGTGGCGGTAAAGACTAAACCAGAAATGCAACATCTGGGATAGATAATGCCCAAGGAGAGAGATACAAAGGACAGACTGTATACCACTTATTCAAGTGGATAAGGGCTGCAGTGTAATATAGCAAAGTATGAGCAAAGAGCTGACGGTATGGAATACTGGTGCATATAAGAAGTATACTTTCATTAAAGGTTCCATCGGGAAAAAAATCAGATGAAAATAATTCATAGCCCGAGATAGGATGGATAACAGTGGAGTGTAATTTGGGTTCTTGTAAACAAACACAAACATGGGAAAACTGGGAGAGCAACACCTGAAGCTCACCCCGGTTACCTCTGAGGCCATGGATATTCCACTGTAAATAAGCCATGATTTGCGAAGAGAAAGATACAAGAAATCTGAAGGTAGAGGTATCTATGGACTAAAAGGGTTAGAAAAGTCCACATGTGGGGGCAGCGGAGTGGGATGCTGTTAAGAAAGAAGTTGTGCAGAGAAGAGTGAAGAGGAGGAGCAGCAGGTGGATCAGTATCCATCAATGGTCATCTCCTCAATATATTCTGAGATAGTTTCAAGTGTTTCAGGGGACAAGGACGTTGTATGTGGTACAATATTGGAGATGGAAGGAGGAGGGTGAATAAAGATCGGGGTGACGATAGACTGTAACAAAGTAGGGGGGGGGCGGACGAAAGGGCAGAGAGAACTAGAGAAGCTTGGGAGGGGACAGGAGAGAAAGCGACCTGGGAAGGGGCAGAAGAGGAAGAAACTTGGGAGGGGACGAGAAGGATGAACCTCCACACTCGTAACAGAGCCAGTTAGAGGTGAAGAACCGAGTATAGAGAGACTGGGAAGGAAAAATCTTCAAGTTGCAGAAAGGAAGTAGGGGTTAAAGGAGATTTTAACAATGGAGATCAGGTTTGAGCTTGCTACCACCTGCAGCTCACAAGACTGCCATCCCCACGAGCCCCTTTGGGGCGGGGCAGATGGCAGACCAGAGGCCTAGCTTCTCCCTACGAGCCCCGTGAGGGCGGGGACTGTGGCTAGGCCTGGGGACACTTGGTCCCGAAGATGAGGGGGTACTTGTACCTCTTCCCATGGGAGACTTAGGTCTCTAGATACTCCCCAGATAGGGAGCCAAGGCCGGGTCACCACTACTTGGAAAAGACCCGGGCCGGGAGAATACCGGCGAATAAAAAAAAAAAAAAAAAAACAATGGAGATGTTCTGGACTTTGGAGAAGTAGAGGGGCGATGGGGAGTAGGTGTTGTACGAGGTCTTGTAGACACAAACTTGTGAGCGAGAAGAGGAAGAGGTGAGAACTGAATAAGGTGCCGTGGTAGGAACGTCTGAGTCCAGGACAGTAAAACAATTAGAGGCAGGAGTGACTGTGGAAGGGGTGACCACAGAGGAGGCTACAGAAGTTAAGACCCCAGAGGAGCCGGGGCGTTTAGCAACTCGAGAATAAGAAATACGGGGAAGTCTCCCTTGGAGGCATAGATGAGAGACTGTCATAGCATATGCGAGGCCTTCTGCCTCTTTGAGACAACTGATTTCACCCTCATTTAAGTAAACTTGGCAACAGCGAGAGTAAGATGGGTGAGCCTCATGACAATTAAGGCATGAGGGAGGTAGACTACAATACGTATTGGTATGGTTGTCGGCACTACAGGAACAGGGTGTGGTATCAATAAGGGGTCCGGGGGAACAACAAGTTCATGGATTGGGACTTCTTTCTTTTTGTTTTGTAGAAAAAAAGAAAACAAAAGAAAAAAAAGAAAAAAAAGGGGGGGAACGTGGAGGAATAGCTCCTAGGAGAAAATAAAGGGCCGTAAATCCCCCTCTGCGCCCAAGAGAACTCCAGCACCGCATGTAGTGCAGATGCAGCATGGAACCCGTGCCATACCCAACCCTTCATGCCAGTAAACCTGAAATTTGGGATAGCAACCTCACATCCGCCGAGCTGCCTCGGTAGACAAAGGAGAGGGCAGAGCTGACACCCGCCACAAAGCATACCTCCTTCGGTCACTACCCCAAGAATCCGACAGGCAGCCTCCAGAGATGCACCCGTCACACGAAAGACATCCAAAGCGAAAGACATCCAAAGCCTTCCCCCGGGAGACCGGAAAGGAATCGGGATACCTCCAGGTGATCCAGATTCCTCGGCAAACTACATCATCGCCAATGACCTCAACGAAATGGGATGGACCACGGTACCCTTCCCCCTACCTAGGAACTAGAGTGCCTGTGAGAAGAATACCAATGGCTGAAAATAGGAAGGCAATAGGGAAGGGATGGGGAGGAGGAGGAGGAAAGGGAATAAGGGGGATGGGGAGGAGGGGATAGGGAAGGGGAGATTGAGGGGTAATTAAGTTCGGTCTGAGGAAGGAGACCAAAAGGTCTAATTCCTCAGACCAAGAGCTTCTTCACCACTCCATGGAGCCCCCCTTGAGGCGTGATGTGGTAAGTAATGACCATAAATTTTAGCCTGATAAGGAGGTACCTCTTCTATGAACTTAATCTTTAGTTATTCATTAATTATTTCATGATATACAGTTAATAATTCTAGTATCATACTTGTATAGCTATGACTTGAATTGGTTATAAACTATTCTATAATTAGTAGGCAGCTCCGGCTGAGTCAGCTTCCACGGGAGTCACACCCAGTATTGCCCATGTTCATATTTAACATTTTTCAGGTATTGTTTATGGATAAAAGAATCATTTGGACTTCCTCCATTCACATTAATTCTGATGCTGTTCAGTTCCCATAAATTATATACTGGCTCAACACCATCATCTATTAAGGAATATTTAGACTGGGGTCACTCTTTTATTAATAAGATACACAGTGACCACATTTACCGCCTCCTCTAGTCATTACAACAGGGACTCCTACCGTACACAACATGGCCTCCCGCTGTTTTTAGGAGAGTGATGCCACATTTTTTATAGTTTCCTTTACAAAAGAGGCATGATAATCACTCCTTGTTAAAAGATTTATTGGTCCCACCGAGTCATTATTTACAGAGGAAAGTGCCAATTCTACTCCATTCTGTGGAAGCCATCTAGTAGCTTCACTAACCCCAATTGTAGAAATTTTCTCCCGTTGATTAGTAAACACTGTGTCGTACAACTGTGACTTTTTTTGATAGAAATCCATACAATTTCAAATTTTCAGGATTCTCATTTTGCATTGTCATGCCTCTATGTTTCACAAATATGCGCCGGGATCCGTGATATAACAATACTCCTACATTTCTTTATTTACGCCTTTTATCCCAAATATTCACATTCACTACGAGTGAGGCTACTTAAGCAATTCCATTATCTATTACACTAGGTGTTACTTTTACATTAGTAACAACCGTGCCATGGTTATCATTATGCACAACCTTACACATTACAATATGATGTCTTTCCTTCTGACACTGATAATTATTTAATTTAGCAAGACAGTCTTTCAGATTATGCCTGTCCAAACAACTGATACACCTGCAAAGTTATTCCAGTTTACCCACCTTAACATTCCAGGAATCATATGCATTACAGTTTTTTGAGGAATGAGTACCTTGCAAAAAACACAATCCCTTTTTTGCTTCACTAGCCCATTATTAACCTGGCCACCCTTATTTAAACCATTATTCTTATTATGGGATGAATTATTATAATTATTAGTGTATTTCTTCCCTTTGTGTAACTTAACAGATACATCAGAGTCATTATGTTACATTATAATTATTTGGTTGACTAGTCTGTATTTGCACAAATAATTCTTCAGTATCTACTCTTATCTCCTCCATTGAGAAATATCAGTTATTGTACTTATTATCTAACTACTCTACAGTCTTACTAGTTAGTTAATTTTGCACAATAGCACTCAGTACTTGGAGTGTACCTGGAGAAGACTTTAGGGTCAATTCCCCCACGGCCCGGTCTGTGACCAGGCCTCATGGTAGATCAAGCCCTGATCAACCAGGCGGCTACTGTTAGCTGCACGCATCCCGACATACAAACCAAAGCCCGGCTCGTCAGGTGCTGACTTTAGGTGCCTGTCCAGTGCCTGCTTGTAAACAGCCAGGGGTCTATTGGTAATCCCCCTTATGTATGCTGGAAGGCTGATGAACAGTCTTGGGCCCCTGACACTTATTGTGTTAGTCTCTTCATGCTAGTGGCGCCCTTGCTTATCATTGGGGGGGGGATGTTGCATCGTCTGCCGAGTCTTTTGCTTTCATGAGGAGTGATTTTCGTGTACAAATTTGGTACTAATCCGTCTAGGATTTTCCATGTTTGTATAATCATGTATCTCTCCCGCCTGCATTCTAGGGAGTACAGGTTGACGAACTTCAAGTGTTCCCAGTAATTGAGGTGTTTTAGTGCAGTTATGCATGTCGTGAAGGTTCTCTGTACATTTTCTAGGTCAGTAATTTCACCTGCCTTGAAAGGTGCTGTTAGTGTGCAGCAATATTCCAGCCTAAATAAAACAAGCGACCTGAAAAGTGTCATCATGGGCTTGGCATCCCTAGTTTTGAAGGTTCTCATTATCCATCCTGTTATTTTTCTAGCAGATGCGATGGATACAATGTTGTGGTCTTTGAAAGTGAGATTCTCTAACATTATCACTCCCAGGTCTTTTACATTAGTTTTTCGCTATACTGTGTGGTTGAAATTTGTTTTATACTCCGATATAATTTTAATTTCCTCACGATTCATCCAGATCATATTTGTTACTCAAAGTCTTGTGAGTGCGTATCAGTTTGACTAAGTTGTTGGTGACCTCCAACAAATCAACTGTTTCTGTATGACTAGTATCAACATTTGGAAAGCATTGTATTAATATGTATCACCTCTTACCTGTGTTTCAAGGTAAAATAATTTGGTAACGCATGCAAGATGATTTTTATTATGTATAGCCGCCTAGAATACAGACCATAATTCTTCGCAGCTGTCTCCTGGATTGAATGAAGGTAGACATAATTCTGAGAGTTTGGGCAGACACATCTTATTTGCATTACTAGGCTGGCTAACTGCATTATTTATACTCGTTAGTTTATTTGACGCCAATATTTTGTCTTCCAGATCATAATATGGGTTGAATAATGATTCCATTTCTTGTTAATCTACACAGTTTCCCAGCAGATTTCCTTCATGCTGTTTGTACACTAATTTGTATGATTCATATATATCTTCTAATGAATCTAAATACAATTTTATATCAACACTGTTGACAATTTCATTCATTAATTCCATATACTTAATGTTACATGATCTTTCCTTGCATTCAATGATGCTCTTTGTTTTAATATCCATGGATTTGCCAGGTACATTAATTTGCTTAAAGTCCTCCAAGGTTCATACATGGATCACACCTTCAACACTTAATTAACACTTGATTTACAAGGAAATTATGCAGTGACACTATAAAAATTAATTATTACAAAATTACCTTGAGGAAATTCTAGCCAAATTTTCTGGATCAGCAAATTAATTTTTTAGAAAATAATTATAAATCCTAGCCCCATCTGGTCTTAGCAATAACACAATTATAATATCAATTACACAATACACATTAATATTAAATTTTATTTTGGACCATTATTATTATATTACATTATTATTTAATTTTTTTTGTAGACACAAACACTTTTCTTGTCTAGTCACATCTATTTAATTTACTTGATCTTTACTAATCATCTTCGGTTCATAAAGGATCAACGAATTTGTGAGAAAATATGTGTATGAATTTCACAGTCACAATCCTGAATGAACATTTCACACACATAACTGGGGAGAACTCTGGCACATCTTCAACAGATTACACTTACTGATATTGATGTACCTCGGAGACTTGTGGGACTTGAGAAACGAGTCACCACGTTACTTCTCCTTCAGCGCCCACCGTCTCAGCTCCCTAACTCACTTCTGGATCTTAGATTGATATGAACATATAGTTATTGAATATTTATATAAAATATTTCAAGCCATTAACACTGGCTGTATTAAAAGTGGACTGTATATTAGGGATTATTGAAAGACTTGACATGAGTAATTTGTCTGAGTGATTATTGACATTAAGTACATAGAAAATTCTAAAGGATACTTAAAGAATATATCTTACTCACCAAATTATGGTCTTGATGATGTATCGTAACACCTCCCTAACAGGCTGGTAAACTAAGACTGGTCAATACCTATATACTTTACCTCAGGTGAGAGATTCAATACACACTGGGAAGCTACAATAACCTATTAGGATGCCCGCGGTGAACCCAGTCTTCACCCAGATAACACCGCCTCTCATTTCATCCTCGTCGGCATTATTCCGATAATTGCATTCTATATCTGTATTATTCCAGATGCGCTCCACATTAACTTATTTCATAGTGCCAAGTATGTGCCAGTACCATTTATATCAGCTTCGATTATGTACGATTAATTACACCACTGATTATACCAATGTAAACATTACACCATCTTCCTAGACTCTCAAGACGTTCTAGTGTATCAATACATCTTCTCAATTAATGCAATAACACTTCGAGTTGTGTAATGCAGTTTCGTTATTGAAATATTAATTTCCTCTAAATTATAACAATTTTCACTTTACTTAATCAGCTCCTTATATAATATTAAGGAAATTATAGAGAATATTGGTTCTTACGTCACAGAACGTCTTTTAAAGTTACATGGATACAAACCAACACTATGTCATTTAAACATTATTATCCCCATCAATTATTGCACATAAATCACAGGAAATTTTTTAAAATTTTCCACAAAAATTAAAGCACCAGACAATTTTTCTCGCTTGTACGTCACTTCTTTTCTTCTTTGAGATATAGACTATTCTGTGATGCCATCATACAATGAGCCTTTGCTTAAGTTGCATCAGTACACTATTTTCAATAGAGTAAACTGAGACCACTCAGCCTTTCCTGGCTTTATTATCCACGGGAGAAAGTATGTTGGTTCTGCTGCCCAGTAGAAATACTTCTTTCAAACCTGATGCGAGACATTTTTCTGCCATCAACTCAGTTCATGAACTTTTAAGGTCAATATTACTGTAGTGTAAAGCACCCTTCTGGCAAGACAGTGATGGAGTGAATGATGGTGAAAGTTTTTCTTTTTCGGGCCACCCTGCCTTGGTGGGAATCGGCCGGTGTGATAATAAAAAAAAAAATAATAAAATAAAAATTAATAAATTCTGGCATACAAAATACACAAGAAAATCATGAAATTGTTTAACTGAATGAACATGTCAACACAACTTTCCACTGCGTGAATTACAACAATAAAAAAATATGCTTAAAAAAATCACATATTACTTTAAGTATTTAAGATCAACGTTAATAAATTCCTGCATATAAAATGCACAATAATGCGAGATAATCATGTAACTGAGCGAGCATATCAACACACAACCTTCCAGGCTGAACCCGTCGACTTTAAATAACTGATATTCTTACGTCAACAGCCCCAGACTTCGACCAGATTTAATCTTTGTTTCTGTGTGTGTATTATTAGACTTGATTATATCATGATTATATCATGATTATATCATGATACTGTAGGAACAAAATTATTATAAAGAAAATCGGTTTCAATTAATGAATTTTCAAGGAATTTATACATACAATTTCTCACCATGAAAACAAACACAGGATGTGTGCTGGTGAAATGTAGGTCACCCTTGGCCTATATTTTTGTCACTCTTCCATTATTCCGCCATCCACCCAGTGCCATATCATAACTAGGTGTGAGGTGTGCACTGCTGTTTCACAACAACTGTCACAATATTCCATAACAGAGGACAGAAAAATTAGCTTCCCCTTATGATCATATTATTGAGTGAGCTTTATATGATGAATTTACCATCTTTGGTGGGTGTGTGGTGCTCACCCAGAATATACTCAGTGTCAATACTGCTCTCTAGCAAAATGTCACATATATCAGAAATTCCTTCATTTTTTTAATTGTTTTCCTATACCTGTTAAGCAGGTCCTCTCTCTTACACTTTCCAACATGATTTCCTCCAGTACTTAAGCACATAAAAAGGCTCCTTCCATTGTAAGATATGTAACTATATGCTAACTATATTCTTCACCCCAGTCCTGGTAAAACACATTCCTTGCATTCTTTTCCCAATGCCTGTTACAGAAAGACCTGTTTATAAACCTAATCTAAGAATCACCTACTACAAGAACATTCTTGCCTTCAGTAGTTGCTTTCCTTCTCTCTCTCTCGATAGTTAAAACACATTCATAAATTAATCTAGAGGTCAATGAAGAGTTTTTCTCGTATAACCACAATTTCATAACTATTAATATTACATTGAAGTCGATAATTAGGAAAATAGAGTAAATATTTCAGGTTTGAAGAACACCTGGTTAGTGTAGAATGAAATAATCTGACCAATAATTGCGTCGACTATTTCACAAGCAATAACGAAGAAAACAATCAGAATATTTTTCTATATATTGTAGATCAGTAAGCAAATAACCCTTAAGCATTTTGATAAAGCCAAGTGTGAATATTTAGAAATATATTATTTTTATTAATTAATGTAACACAAAACTGAAATTAGTAACTTAAAATATAATTCGTCTTTCCACTGAGAACAAAATGATCAGTAACTGTGTTAGTAAAATTCAGGCTGTGAATTTTACTAAGTTTTGCTATCTTTCTTGACTTTGAGGGTTTCTGGGGTGTATTCGTTTCAAATGAAGCTGCGCTCGTCAGATGCGAAGTCACTAGATCTAACAGAATTTTTAAAATTTTCAGTACTCATTCAAAATCTCTGAGTTGGTCCTAAGAAGGAAGATTGCCAATCACATGGAATCACCACAATTGCACAATCCAGGGCAGCATGGGTTTAGGGCAGGTCGCTTCTGCCTCTAACAACTGCTAGATCATTACAACATGGTTCTGGATTAACAAAAATGAATACTGGTGTTGTGAACACTTATAGCAAAATTTTTCGTTAAGTTTGACTATGATAGCGCACTACATACATACAAAAGGAATAAATGGAAAATTGGGAACATTAAAATTCTCAATAAATAGAACCCAGAGAATATTAGAAAATTTGGATAGCACAGTAAAAACCGATGTTCCTCAAGGCACAACACTCACTCCACTTCTGTTTTTCATTCTTACTGTATGTCCGATAGCGACAAGAAAATATTTTGCTGAGGACACTAGAATCAGTTTGACAGTGACGTCCATCGAAGATACTGGAAAGCTTACATCTCCCACAGTGCTAACATCTCTCACAGTACTAACATCTCCCACAGTACTAACATCTCCCACAGAGCTAACATCTCCCACAGTGCTAACATCTCCCACAGTGCTAACATCTCCCACAGTGCTAACATCTCCCACAGTGCTTACATCTCCCACAGTGCTAACATCTCCCACAGTGCTAACATCTCCCACAGTACTAACATCTCCCACAGTACAAACATCTCCCACAGTACTAACATCTCCCACAGAGCTAACATCTCCCACAGTGCTAACATCTCCCACAGAACTAACAATGCCCACAGTGCTAACATCTCCCACAGTACTAACATCTCCCACAGTGCTAACATCGCCCACAGTGCTAACATCGCCCACAGTGCTAACATCTCCCACAGTGCTAAAATCTCCCACAGTACTAACATCGCCCACAGTGATTACATCTCCCACAGTTCTAACATCTCCCACAGTGCTAGCATCTCCCACAGTACTAACGTCTCCCACAGAACTAACATCTCCCACAGTACTAACATCTCCCACAGTACTAACATCTCCCACAGTGCTAACATCTCCCACAGTACTAACATCTCCCACAGAGCTAACATCTCCCACAGTGCTAACATCTCCCACAGTGCTAACATCTCCCACAGTGCTTACATCTCCCACAGTGCTAACATCTCCCACAGTGCTAACATCTCCCACAGTGCTAACATCTCCCACAGTACTAACATCTCCCACAATGTTAACATCTCCCACAGTGCTAACATTTCCCACAGTGTTAACATCTCCCACAGTGCTAACATCTCCCACAGTGCTAACATCTCCAACAGTGCTAACATCGCCCACAGTGCTAGCATCTCCCACAGTGCTAACATCGCCCACAGAGATAACATCTCCCATAGTACTAACATCTCCCACAGGCTAACATCTCCCACAGAGATAACATATCCCACAGTGCTAACATCTCCCACAGTACTAACATCTCCCACAGTACTAACATCTCCTACAGTGCTAACATCGCCCACAGTGCTAACATCTCCCACAGTGCTAAAATCTCCCACAGTACTAACATCGCCCACAGTAATTATATCTCCCACAGTTCTAACATCTCCCACAGTGCTAACATCTCCCACAGTACTAACATCTCCCACAGTACTAACATCGCCCACAGTACTAACATCTCCCACAGTGCTAACATCTCCAACAGTGCTAACATCGCCCACAGTACTAACGTCTCTCACAGTGCTAGCATCTCCCACAGTGCTAGCATCTCCCACAGTACTAACGTCTCCCACAGTGCTAACATCTCCCACAGTGCAGACATCTCCCACAGTACTAACATCTCCCACAGTACTAACATCTCCCACAGTGCTAACATCGCCCACAGTACTAACATCTCCCACAGTGCTAACATCTCCCACAGTGCTAACATCTCCCACAGTGCTAACATCTCCCACAGTGCTAACATCTCCCACAGAACTAACATCTCCCACAGTACTAACATCCCCCACAGTACTAACATCTCCCACAATGCTAACATGGCCCACAGTACTAACATCTCCCAAAGTACTAACATCTCCCACAGTACCAACATCTCCCACAGTGCTAGCATCTCCCACAGTACTAACATCTCCCACAGTGCTAGCATCGCCCACAGTGCTAACATCTCCCACAGTGCTAACATCTCACACAGTACTAACATCTCACAGTACTAACATCTCACACAGTACTAACATCTCTCACAGTGCTAGCATCGCCCACAGTGCTAACATCTCCCACAGTACTAACATCTCCCACAGACCTAACATCTACCACAGTGCTAACATCTCCCACAGTGCTAACACCTCCCACAGTGCTAACATCTCCCACAGTGCTTACATCTCCTACTGTGCTAACATCTCCCACAATGTTAACATCTCCCACAGTGCTAACATCTCCCACAGTACTAACATCTCCCACTATGTTAACATCTCCCACAGTGCTAACATCTCCCACAGTGTTAACATCTCCCACAGTGCTAACATCTCCCACAGTGTTAACATCTCCCACAGTGCTAACATCTCCCACAGTGTTAACATCTCCCACAGTGCTAACATCTCCCACAGTGCTAACATCTCCCACAGTGCTAACATCGCCCACAGTGCTAACATCTCCCACAGTGCTAACATCTCCCACAGTGTTAACATCTCCCACAGTGCTAACATCTCCCACAGTGCTAACATCGGCCACAGAGATAACATCTCCCATAGTACTAACATCTCCCACAGTGCTAACACCTCCCAGAGTGTTAACATCTCCCACAGGCTAACATCTCCCACAGAGATAACATATCCCACAGTGCTAACATCTCCCACAGTGCTAACATCGCCCACAGTGCTAACATCTCCCACATTGCTAGCATCTCCCACAGTGCTAAAATCTCCCACAGTACTAAAATCGCCCACAGTGATTACATCTCCCACAGTGCTAACATCTCCCACAGTACTAACATCTCCTACAGTACTAACATCGCCCACAGTACTAACATCTCCCACAGTGCTAACATCTCCCACAGTGCTAACATCGCCCACAGTACTAACGTCTCCCACAGTGCTAGCATCTCCCACAGTGCTAGCATCTCCCACAGTACTAACGTCTCCCACAGTGCTAACATCTCCCACAGTGCTGACATCTCCCACAGTACTAACATCTCCCACAGTACTAACATCTCCCACAGTACTAACATCTCCCACAGTGCTAACGTCTCCCACAGTACTAACGTCTCCCACAGTGCTAACATCTCCCACAGTGCTAACGTCTCCCACAGTACTAACGTCTCCCACAGTGCTAACATCTCCCACAGTGCTAACATCGCCCACAGTGCTAACATCTCCCACAGTGCTAACATCTCCCACAGTGCTAAAATCTCCCACAGTACTAAAATCGCCCACAGTGATTACATCTCCCACAGTTCCAACATCTCCCACAGTGCTAACATCTCCCACAGTACTAACATCTCCCACAGTACTAACATCGCCCACAGTACTAACATCGCCCACAGTGCTAACATCTCCCACAGTGCTAACATCGCCCACAGTACTAACGTCTCCCACAGTGCTAACATCTCCCACAGTGCTGACATCTCCCACAGTACTAACATCTCCCACAGTACTAACATCTCCCACAGTACTAACATCTCCCACAGTGCTAACATCGCCCACAGTACTAACATCTCCCACAGTGCTAACATCTCCCACAGTACTAACATCTCCCACAGTGCTAACGTCTCCCACAGTACTAACGTCTCCCACAGTGCTAACATCTCCCACAGTGCTAACGTCTTCCACAGAACTAACATCTCCCACAGTACTAACATCCCCCACAGTACTAACATCCCCCACAGTACTAACATCTCCCACAGTGCTAACATCGCCCACAGTACTAACATCTCCCACAGTACTAACATCCCCCACAGTACTAACATCTCTCACAGTACTAACATCTCCCACAGTACTAACATCTCCCGCAGTACTAACATCTCACACAGTTATAACATCTCCCACAGTGCTAGCATCTCCCACAGTACTACACTAACGTCTCCCACAGTGCTACTATCCCACAGTGCTAACATCGCCCACAGTGCTATCGTGCTAACATCGCCCACAGTCCCTCCCATAGTGCAGTACTAACATCTCCCACAGTGTTAACATCGCCCACAGTGCTAACATCTCCCACAGTGCTAACATCTCCCACAGTACTAACATCTCCCACAGTGCTAACATCGCCCACAGTACCAACATCTCTCACAGTAATAACGTCTCCCACAGTGCTAGCATCTCCCACAGTGCTAACATCTCCCACAGTACTAACGTCTCCCACAGTGCTAACATCGCCCACAGTGCTAACATCGCCCACAGTGCTAACATCGCCCACAGTGCTAACATCTCCCATAGTGCTAACATCTCTCACAGTACTAACATCTCCCACTGTACTAACATCTCCCACAGTACTAACATCTCCCACAGTACTAACATATCTCACAGTACTAACATCTCCCACAGTACTAACATCTCCCACAGTACTAACATCTCCCACAGTACTAACATCTCCCACAGTACTAACGTCTCCCACAGTACTAACATCTCCCACAGTACAAACATCTCCCACAGTGCTAACATTTCCCATAGTGCTAACATCTCTCACAGTACTAACATCTCCCACAGTACTAACATCTCCCACAGTACTAACATCTCCCACAGTACTAACATCTCTCACAGTACTAACATCTCCCACAGTACTAACATCTCCCACAGTACTAACATCTCCCACAGTACTAACATCTCCCACAGTACTAACGTCTCCCACAGTACTAACATCTCCCACAGTACTAACATCTCCCACAGTACTAACGTCTCCCACAGTGCTAACATCTCCCACAGTGCTAACGTCTCCCACAGTGCTAACGTCTCCCACAGTACTAACATCTCCCACAGTACTAACATCTCCCACAGTACTAACATCTCTCACAGTACTAACATCTCCCACAGTACTAACATCTCCCACAGTACTAACATCTCCCACAGTACTAACATCTCCCACAGTACTAACATCTCTCACAGTACTAACATCTCCCACAGTACTAACATCTCCCACAGTACTAATATCTCCCACAGTACTAACATCTCCCACAGTACTAACATATCCCACAGTACTAACATCTCCCACAGTACTAACATCTCTCACAGTACTAACATCTCCCACAGTACTAACATCTCCCACAGTACTAACATCTCCCACAGTACTAACATCTCCCACAGTACTAACATCTCACACAGTACTAACATCTCACACAGTACTAACATCTCCCACAGTACTAACATCTCCCACAGTACTAACATCTCCCACAGTACTAACATCTCCCACAGTACTAACATCTCCCACAGTGCTAACGTCTCCCACAGTGCTAACATCTCTTTCAAAAACAATATCTGACGGGTACCAAAAAGTTGAAATTAATGATGCGCTTCCAAAATATTATTAACACTGTCCTATGTTGCTGGAAGTTTAACAAACCGCTAAAAAATAGCAACACGTTAGAACTATTATACCTAATTTCTGATAGGCTTTAACCTTCATTTATGACAAATGAGATATTCAGATAATATTTATTAAAGAATTACCCCCCATCTATCCCCCCCAAAATATTAATGCGCGTTAGTGAGTGTCTGGACGTGAGAGTGGAGAGTGCGGCGCTGACGCTGTGATCTGTTACCTGGAGGTTACCTGGAGGTTATTCCGGAGATCAACGCCCCCGCGGCCCGGTCCATGACCAGGCCTCCCGATGGATCAGGGCCTGATCAACTAGGCTGTTACTGCTGGACGCACGCAGTCCCACGTACGAGCCACAGCCCGGCTGATCCGGCACTGACTTTAGGTATCTGTCCAGCTCTCTCTTGAAGGCAGCCAGGGGTTTATTGGCAATTCCCCTAATGCTTGATGGGAGGCTGTTGAACAGTGGCAGAATGGAAGGAACAACTGAGCACAAAAGGAATTTGTAATATAAATGGTTTAGAGAATGGGCAAGTTAAAGAATGAGACACTTGTTCAATGTTTGGGAATCTTTACTGAGGAAATGTTTCGCCCGCCAGTAGTGAATGTAGAGAAGAACGGTGGAAGATGACGGGTTTGAGGTAATTAGTCCCTCAGTCTGGAGTCGCTGTGTTCTGTTCGTCAGTAATGAGAAAGGTAATTTTCTAGTGATTTACGGACTGAACACATCGATTCCAGGCTGAGGAACATTCTTCAAGAAGGCACTGGACAGACACCTAAAGTCAGTACCTGATCAGCCGGGCTGTGGCTCGTACGTCGGTTTACGTGTGGCCAGTAGTAACAGCCTGGTTGATCAGAACCTGATCCACCACGAGGCCTGGCCTCAGACCAGGCCGCGGGGGCGTTGACCCCCGAAACCCTTTCAAGTTGAACTCCAGGTAATTATAAAGAATTAAATACACGTGCAACATCTGGGTATCTTTACTGTAGACATGTCGACATCCAGTTGCTTCATCAATACAAATTCAAGGACATAATTGGGGCGGCATTGGATGTCGAGTGCCAACAAACTTTTCTTCGCGTGGCACCTCGGGTACAGGTGCCATGAGTTCGCTGCTTCTGTCCTGTGGAGAGGGTCAAGTGTGTATTCTTCAGCAGTTACCTACTGCAGCAGTTACCTACTGCAGCAGTTACCTACTGCAGCAGTTACCTACTGTACATCGTCGCTCACCTACATCACAGAAATACATGCTGTCCAGTTGTCTGTTTCATGAACTAACAAGTCTTGCATGTATGTCACTGGCGAAGTTTTCCGAAGCTTAGTCACAAACTAAACTGAATAAGAAAAAGGCAAATAACAGCGGTTGTTGTTTTTTTGTACTGCAGGAATCAATGACAATGAGAGGAGGATAAGTGCAAACCAGTGATGGAATGAGACGGATGAACTGGTACTTTCCCCATCACCGTCTCATACAATCCATCAACATCATTAAAACATCCTCTCACTCTACATAAAAATCCACTTAGCTTTACGTAACATTACAAACGTCAGCAATGTTCGATTAATCTTCTTTTGAACTTCCTTCTGCTGTGGAAATTTTCAGAAAAATATCCTTCCTGACTGCTAGGCTCGTGAACATATCCCCTCAAGGAAGGTTCCTTGATGTTGGTGAGGAGCTCTTGATTTAGGGAATTGGATCCGTGCTCCAGTTTCCCGAATTAAGCCTGAATGCCTTCCATATCCCCCCCCCCCAGGCGCTGTATAATCCTCCGGGTTTAGAGCTTCCCCCTTGATTATAATAATAATAATAATAATCGTGAACATATGATTATGATCAAATATGGCTCAGACTTGTGTATGCCCAAATTATTTAAATTTTCGTAAACTCGTGTTTTAGAATTTAGAATTAAGCAACGTGAGTAGATGAATGGTTCAGAGAACCGACATGTTGATAAATTAGACACATGTGCAACTCTTGGGTATCGTATTCTATTCAAGATTGATGGACTGACCACATCGACTCAAGGTTGAGGGACTGATTACCTCATTCTCCTCCTGTTCTTCAAGATTCTCCTTTGTATGGACTGATGAAGCCACTGTGTGGCGAAACGTTTCCTCAGTAAAGATACCCCAAGAGTTGCACATGTGTCTAATTTATCATTAAGCAACGTTAGTCTGATCTGAAGCAGCATTTCTTCGACCTGATCTTCCATTGCATTCGTCTGATCATTTGCAACATTTGTCTGACCTTCTTAAGGAACTTCAGTTGAATCATGTAGATGAATGGTTCAGGGAACAGATAAGTTGATAAATTTGACACATGTGCAACACTTGGGTATCTTTAATTAGCAAACGTTTCGCCACAGTGGCTTCATCAGTCCATACAAAGGAGAATGGTGAAGAACAGGAGGAGTTTTGAGGTAATCAGTCCCTCAGCCTCGAGTCTATGTAATCAGTCCATCAATCTTGTAAAGAAAACAGAACGTGCGAAGATGCTTATATACTGTAGGCAGGTGAGGTGCAGCAGTCGTAGGTGGTATCACTAAAGATAAATTAAATATACCCAAGTGTTGCACATGCATCCAATTTATCAATCCAGCTACTTAATTACCACAATTATTTAAACACTTATTAATTACCTCGTCATCTTCCTGCTTCCAGCATTTCCTTAAAGTCAAGCCTCTTAAATTCTGTACATTTTTCGGACATGGTTGGCAGCAAATTTCTTTATTTTGTAAGTACTTTTGTATCACATTTTATATACTAACTGTTAATTATTTGTATAGTTCATGTGTTATTAAAAATATGTACTTGTATTATAATAAATGAGAAAAACTCTGACGTACGAACAGAAAACGGAAACCCACCGAGTGTGTTTACTGGACAGACTTAGTTAATTAGTGTCAGTTTATTCACCTTGAATCTGCCATCCTCTCCCACGATCTCTGTTAACTAATTGGTGAGCACCTCTCCCACAGGTGCCTGTTAAAAATATACCTAGGTGTATACTTACCAGTTTAATCTCCTTATTGTTACCTGGTGCCTGGTTAATTACTAGGCTGAATAATTTTTAAAAGGGTAGGCCGGTAAGTAAGTTAATACAGGTATACACAAATACAGTTACATAGATTATCATACATAGCAGTATGTGTGTAGAGAACCTAGGATACCCCAAAAAAGTCAGACAAAGTGACTTATTTTCATTAGGGTCCTTTAGCCAGTGGAAGGCCTCGGTCAGTTGACCATAAGCTCCAACGGCGGACCATCATCTTATAATAATAATAATAATAATAATAATAATAAATAATATCTTTATTTCTACAATTACATGTACAAGGAATACAGGCCTAGCTGGCTTCAATAACATACTACTATATAGAGAACCGCTTGTTATGCTGAGATTTCGGGCAAATTAGGTCGATTTTGTCCCAGGATACGACCCACACCAATCCACTAAGAACCGCGTCAGGAAACACTTGTCTTGTTTCCTGACGAACCTAACCTGTTTAGACCACTCATGGAAATGATACTTAAACTCTGGAACAGAGTGCCACTGTTCTTAAGTCTTACATTGTTCATGATTGTGGAATACAATCTATATGAAGAACAAGATGGGGAAAGTATGCAAATATACCTGTCGCCAGGTCTTTCTTGTCTACCTGGGTACTGGGCATCTCAGTACTCTGCTTAATAATGAGCTGTTGCAGATCAATACATCTTATGGCCGGGATAATATCCATTAAGTTTTGGTAATACCTTAATATAGTTGAAAAATAGAATAACTTGATAGTCTTCTATAACTGGAGAATGACTCATCTGATCGTCTTCAAATTTTGACAACTTGAGTGGATTTCGTATCGCAATGTTCATGTTGTTATTGGGCGGCGTAAATCCTTATTCGTCAATTTTATTGAATAAGTAATTTTAATTAACATTCAATAAGTAAAGAATGATTCTTGGGTCATTCTCATCCTTCGATTCCGTGTGATAGCTGGAGAAAATCTCCTTTGATAGCCTCAAATGTTACGACGGTGGTGTACCATGCTTAGAAGGTTTGTATTATGTTACAACAGTCGTGTACCATGCTTAGAAGGTTGATATTTTCATGCTACAACAGTGGTGTACCCTACTTAGAAGGTTGGTATTATGTTACAACAGTCGTGTACCATGCTTAGAAGGTTGATATTTTCATGCTACAACAGTGGTGTACCCTACTTAGAAGGTTGGTATTATGTTACAAGAGTGGTGTACCCTACTTAGAAGGTTGGTATTATGTTACAACAGTGGTGTACCATGCTTAGAAGGTTGGTATTGTCATGCTACAACAGTGGTGTACCCTACTTAGAAGGTTGGTATTATGTTACAAGAGTGGTGTACCCTACTTACAAGGTTGTTATTGTCATGCTACAACAGTGGTGTACCCTGCATAGAATTATTATGAAATAAAACGCTAAACCCACAAGGGTGATGCAGCACTGCGGGGCAGAAAACAGTGCCGGGGCTATAAACAGCTAGGTGGAGAGGGGATCAAAGGTGAAGTTAGAAAAGGGCTGGAAGTGACGCTAGGGACTGTGTCAAATTTTCGTATAGTAAAGCAGCTTCAGAGAAAAAGTCAAAAAGTGATTGTAAGTCAAATGCAGGACCGTCTGCAAGAAGGGAAGATAAGATAAGAGCGGTAGGGCGGCGGCGTTGTTGGAGGCAAATCCTGTGAGCTCGCTAGTAAACCAGGCAATCCACAAGAGAGTGAAGAACTGAAATAGGGACCTGACAAACCTCACAGAGAGTAACAAGGGACCTGACAAATCTCACAGATGTGACGAATGGTTTTAAATCCGACAAGTTGAAGAATTGAGACATGCAACACATGGGAATCTTTATTGAAGAAACGTTTCGCCACACAGTGGCTTCATCAGTCCAATACCTATGCTGCACTTCCTACAAGAGTGATGGACTGAACACATCGATTCCAGGTTGAGGGACTGATTACCTCAAACTTCTACTCTCCTTACCCACTTCTACTTTGTACTGGACTGATGAAGCCACTGTGTGGCGAAACGTTTCTTCAATAAAGATTCCCATGTGTTGCATAAGTGTCTCAATTCTTCAAATCTCACAGAGTAACAGGGTGTCGCTCCATGAGATACCCATGGGTAAGGCGGGCATGGCCAATGGGTAGACGGGAGAGAGCAGTCTCCCGAGTATGGCAACGGTGGTAAGAAGATGGTCACAAACCTAAAAACTGTTTAATACAGTGCAATTTCTTATGGTGCATGTCCGACCACCGTTGTTTCCAACGGCTATGAAGACGATCAGAAACGACTGAAAAATAATCCCTGAACGGAATAATTAAATAGAAAACCGGAAGATCGTGCACTGCTGACCACGCTTGTTCACTGCCCTGCACATCAATGTGTCCAGCGCAACCATAGTTGGATACGAAGGACTAATGAGGGGAATCAAATTGTTTAATGGCTTGTAAAGCACTGAAAGAATCTGAAATGATCACAAATGCCGAAGGAGACATATATGTAATACGGAGAAGCGCTGTGAGAATGGCATACAATTCGGCGGTAAAAATACTAGCCGAGTCTAACAAATGACTTTGGACAACATCGTCAGGGAACACCGCCGCGAACCCAAATACCGTCAGAAGATTTGGAATCATCCCCATAAACAGCGACGGCAATAGCATGTGACCGGAAGTGATCGAGAGAAAGAGAGAAGCAGTCGTAGACGAGAGCTTTGGCGCACGGAAGTAGGGGAGAACAGACACGAACCGTTTGAACCTCCCAAGGGGTAAGGGTAAAGGCAGACGCTAAATGAACATACAAGGGAGGCAACTGGAGAGAAGACCGGAGTGAAGACAAAGAGAAATCGGTCGGACTAAGCAGGGGCACCGAACAAATAATGGGCTTCTACTAACGTTTGAGACCAACCAATATGTAGTAGGAACACACAGGTCATGAGAGCTGACAAAGTAACCAAGGCAAAGAGCATCACGACGATCAGCTAAGGAAGGAACATTCGACTCTGCATAGAGGCTTTCAACAAGGGATGAACAAAAGGCACCAAGGCATAAACGTAGACCCTGATGATGAAGGAGATCTAACTTAGAAAGAGTTGCAGAAGACGCAGAATAGACTTGGACGCCATAATCCAGCTTGGACAAGACTAGGGTGCAATGCAAACGGAGGAGAGTCCGGTGCTCTGCTCCCCATGAACGATGCGCAAGAAATTTAAGAAGATTCAGCCGACCATGGCCAGCTGCCTTCAAAGAGGAAATGTGAGGTTTCCGTGTCAACCAGTGATCGAACAGAAGTACAAGAAACTTGACCGTATCACATTCTGGAATACGTGAGCCGTGTAAATACTATGGAATATCTGAGTTAAGAGGACGTCTAGTGAAGGTAATGAAATGGGGTTTCGTACTAGAAAATTTAAAGCCATGAGAAGTGGCCCAATGGGAAACACGGTCAGTCGCATCCTGAAGGGAGGCAGATACCAGGCGACAGTCAGCACGTGTGTAAACTATTAGAGAGATTTTCTGTTAAAGTATCAGAATGATAAGAGTGAGAGAGGCAGGGTAGGTAATGGCTGATTGAGAAATTGAGTGGCAGGATAATTCTAGCGGTGAGGGTTTACTGGATAGCAGCCAAGAATGAGCGAAGGGATAGTAAGAGGTTACTTGTGAGTGGGATAATGCGAAGGAAGTTCCAAGGTTCTCAGAGGTAAATGAGTGTGAGAGCTGGGGATGAGGGTGTGGACGAGACTATAAGACACTGTGTCAGGACTGCATTCCTGGAGAATATATTATATATAATATATTCTCCAGGAATGAACTCCTGACACAGAGTCTTATAGTCTCATCCACACCCTCATCCACAGCTCTCACGCTCATTTACCTCTGAGAACCAAGAATATTAAGATGAAAGATGGAGATACAACTGAATATTAGGATGAAAATATATAAAACAATTAAAGAATACAAAGACACAATACCTGGACTGGAACAATAAATAAATAACCCGTACACACGAGACACTAACTAGTTACACAGCAGCACAAAGGGTGATGATGTTGATAATTATCAACATCACCCTTTGATGTTGATAATTATCAACATCACACTTTGTGCTGCTGTGTCACTAGTTAATGTCGCCTGTGTGCGGGTTATTTGTTTATTGTTCCAGTCAAGGTATTGCGCCTGTGTATTCTTTAATTGTTTTATATATTTTCATCCTAATATTCAGTTGTAGCTCCATCTTTCATCTTAATATTCATTAGTTCTTCCAGCTTCAATCAGTGACCACTTTCCATGACGTCTAATCTCGCAATTATGCTGAGCCAAGACCTCCATCACATGTCAACTTCCCCACAATCCTCTCCTCATACATTAGCATAACTCACGCATGTTATAATGTGCTATGAATGTTTTACCCAGTGGACCAATAAACCAACAAAAGGCCTTAGCCAAGAGAAGGAAAGCCTCACGGAGCGTGCCGCCACAAGAATGAAACTCGTGTCAGAAAAGATTCTCTCATTTATTCTGCAGGACAATATAATCCCTTCCCCAGCACACACTCTGGCTGCATCAGTTCTCATCTTCTCCCTTCTGCTTCTTGTAAGTCTAGTTGCATCAGCCATCACCAGGTCTTGGGTTAAAAACCTGCCTGAGTACCTTGACGTTTGCTTCCTCTAATACATATTGAAAAAGACTTATTTTTGAGTTGAAAGATGGTGCTGTTGATCTCGGGACGACACTGTCAGTGTCATCCGAATACCTTTTGGGGTTTGCAACTTCTCTGTCTCGTTTCTCCCTCCCTCCCTCCCTCCCCCTCTCTCTTTCTCTCTCTCTCTCTGCCCTCATTCTTCTATGGTTATAAAAATTAATATTATAATTATAACCATAGTAGACGAATGAGGGCAGAGAGAGAGAGAGAGTGTGTGTGTGAGAGAGAGAGAGAGAGAGAGAGAGAAACGAGTAAGCCAATGGAAGGCATCGGTCAGAAGAACAAAAGCTGCAGTGGCGGAACATTATATAACTAAGATCCACGTCTTGTTTCCTCAAGAATCTTACCTAACCTCACTCTTCTATCAAGCTTAAATAATAATAATATGGATGTTGTTAATTTATCAACGTTGCTGTGGTTTCCACCATTATGTTAACTCGGTATTTTTCATTACAGTTCCTGTTAACATATAACGATATACACTATAACACTCAGGATGTTAACATATAACGATATACACCATAACACTCAGGATGTTAACATATAACGATATACACCATAACACTCAGGATGTTAACATATAACGATATACACCATAACACTCAGATGTTAACATATAACGATATACACCATAACACTCAGGATGTTAACATATAACGATATACACCATAACACTCAGGATGTTAACATATAACGATATACACTATAACACTCAGGATGTTAACATATAACGATATACACCATAACACTCAGGATGTTAACATATAACGATATACACCATAACACTCAGGATGTTAACATATAACGATATACACCATAACACTCAGGATGTTAACATATAACGATATACACCATAACACTCAGGATGTTAACATATAACGATATACACTAACACTCAGGATGTTAACATATAACGATATACACCATAACACTCAGGATGTTAACATATAACGATATACACCATAACACTCAGGATGTTAACATATAACGATATACACCATAACACTCAGGATGTTAACATATAACGATATACACCATAACACTCAGGATGTTAACATATAACGATATACACTATAACACTCAGGATGTTAACATATAACGATATACACCATAACACTCAGGATGTTAACATATAACGATATACACCATAACACTCAGGATGTTAACATATAACGATATACACCATAACACTCAGGATGTTAACATATAACGATATACACTAACACTCAGGATGTTAACATATAACGATATACACCATAACACTCAGGATGTTAACATATAACGATATACACCATAACACTCAGGATGTTAACATATAACGATATACACCATAACACTCAGGATGTTAACATATAACGATATACACCATAACACTCAGGATGTTAACATATAACGATATACACCATAACACTCAGGATGTTAACATATAACGATATACACTATAACACTCAGGATGTTAACATATAACGATATACACCATAACACTCAGGATGTTAACATATAACGATATACACCATAACACTCAGGATGTTAACATATAACGATATACACCATAACACTCAGGATGTTAACATATAACGATATACACCATAACACTCAGGATGTTAACATATAACGATATACACTAACACTCAGGATGTTAACATATAACGATATACACCATAACACTCAGGATGTTAACATATAACGATATACACCATAACACTCAGGATGTTAACATATAACGATATACACCATAACACTCAGGATGTTAACATATAACGATATACACTATAACACTCAGGATGTTAACATATAACGATATACACCATAACACTCAGGATGTTAACATATAACGATATACACCATAACACTCAGGATGTTAACATATAACGATATACACCATAACACTCAGGATGTTAACATATAACGATATACACCATAACACTCAGGATGTTAACATATAACGATATACACTAACACTCAGGATGTTAACATATAACGATATACACCATAACACTCAGGATGTTAACATATAACGATATACACCATAACACTCAGGATGTTAACATATAACGATATACACCATAACACTCAGGATGTTAACATATAACGATATACACCATAACACTCAGGATGTTAACATATAACGATATACACCATAACACTCAGGATGTTAACATATAACGATATACACCATAACACTCAGGATGTTAACATATAACGATATACACTATAACACTCAGGATGTTAACATATAACGATATACACCACAACACTCAGGATGTTAACATATAACGATATACACCATAACACTCAGGATGTTAACATATAACGATATACACCATAACACTCAGGATGTTAACATATAACGATATACACCATAACACTCAGGATGTTAACATATAACGATATACACCATAACACTCAGGATGTTAACATATAACGATATACACTAAGACTCAGGATGTTAACATATAACGATATACACCATAACACTCAGGATGTTAACATATAACGATATACACCATAACACTCAGGATGTTAACATATAACGATATACACCATAACACTCAGGATGTTAACATATAACGATATACACCATAACACTCAGGATGTTAACATATAACGATATACACTATAACACTCAGGATGTTAACATATAACGATATACACCATAACACTCAGGATGTTAACATATAACGATATACACCATAACACTCAGGATGTTAACATATAAGGATATTCACCATAACACTCAGGATGTTAACATATAACGATATACACCATAACACTCAGGATGTTAACATATAAGGATATACACCATAACACTCAGGATGTTAACATATAACGATATACACCATAACACTCAGGATGTTAACATATAACGATATACACCATAACACTCAGGATGTTAACATATAACGATATACACTAACACTCAGGATGTTAACATATAACGATATACACCATAACACTCAGGATGTTAACATATAACGATATACACCATAACACTCAGGATGTTAACATATAACGATATACACCATAACACTCAGGATGTTAACATATAACGATATACACCATAACACTCAGGATGTTAACATATAACGATATACACCATAACACTCAGGATGTTAACATATAAGGATATTCACCATAACACTCAGGATGTTAACATATAACGATATACACCATAACACTCAGGATGTTAACATATAAGGATATACACCATAACACTCAGGATGTTAACATATAAGGATATACACCATAACACTCAGGATGTTAACATATAAGGATATACACCATAACACTCAGGATGTTAACATATAAGGATATTCACCATAACACTCAGGAAACGGCCTTTTATCCGATCTATTGTGTTTGTGATTACATTTTATTATTGTACAGAGTCTTCCTGGTGTGTTGTCCTCTATTCTATGAATGTAAATATGTTTTCCTGCACACGTTTTGCATTTTCCTCGCAGTAGTTGCTTTATGTTCTACGTAGTTAAGGTAACACAAATTTTCCATCTTTTATATTCTGTTTCCTTTTTTTTCTCTTGTTGGCCTTAGTGGTTACGTCTTAATATGTTAATGTTTCTTCATGTTTTTTTATTTTATTATTAACACACTGGCCGATTCCCACCAAGGCAGGGTGGCCCGAAAAAGAAAAACTTTCACCATCATTCACTCCATCACTGTCTTGCCAGAAGGGTGCTTTACACTACAGTTTTTAAACTGCAACATTAACACCCCTCCTTCAGAGTGCAGGCACTGTACTTCCCATCTCCAGGACTCAAGTCCGGCCTGCCGGTTTCCCTGAACCCCTTCATAAATGTTACTTTGCTCACACTCCAACAGCACGTCAAGTATTAAAAACCATTTGTCTCCATTCACTCCTATCAAACACGCTCACGCATGCTTGCTGGAAGTCCAAGCCCCTCGCACACAAAACCTCCTTTACCCCCTCCCTCCAACCTTTCCTAGGCCGACCCCTACCTCGCCATCCTTCCACTACAGGCTGATACACTCTTGAAGTCATTCTGTTTCGCCCCATTCTCTCTATATGTCCGAACCACCTCAACAACCCTTCCTCAGCCCTCTGGACAACAGTTAGTAATCCCGCACCTCCTAACTTCCAAACTACGAATTCTCTGCATTATATTCACACCACACATTGCCCTCAGACATGACATCTCCACTGCCTCCAGCCTTCTCTTCGCTGCAACATTCATCACCCATGCTTCACACCCATATAAGAGCGTTGGTAAAACTATACTCTCATACTTTCCCCTCTTTGCCTCCAAGGACAAAGTTCTTTGTCTCCACAGACTCCTAAGTGCACTGCTCACCCTTTTCCCCTCATCAATTCTATGATTCACCTCATCTTTCATAGACCCATCCGCTGACACGTCCACTCCCAAATATCTGAATACATTCACCTCATACATTATCCTCATAACCTTACTCTTTCCTGTATTCACTTTTAATTTTCTTCTTTTGCATACCCTACCAAATTCATCCACCAACCTCTGCAACTTTTCTTCAGAATCTCCCAAGAGCACAGTGTCATCAGCAAAGAGCAACTGTGACAACTCCCACTTTATGTGTGATTCTTTATCTTTTAACTCCACGCCTCTTGCCAAGACCCTCGCATTTACTTCTCTTACAACCCCATCTATAAATATATTAAACAACCACGGTGACATCACACATCCTTGTCTAAGGCCTACTTTTACTGGGAAATAATCCCCCTCTTTCCTACATACTCTAACTTGAGCCTCACTATCCTCGTAAAAACTCTTCACTGCTTTATATTCATGCTTTACATTTCGTAATACTGAGATTAATTTCGTTGCATATATTTAAACTTTAAGATTTATTAATGACATTTGAAATCTCTGAATGGCCAGTGAACATCATCATCTGAGAAGATTTATATTATCATATCCATATATTCTGTAAAAGCCGTTTTTTTTTTTTCAAATCAACATCTGAAATATTAAAGTAGTCCTGGTGTAGGTTTATTTATTACGATGAACAACTGCTATGGAAATTTTCTCTGTTTTGCCAGAGCGTCAGACATCTCAGAGGGTAGCAAACAAACACTGCTGTGTAAACTTCTCTTCTTCAAACCGAACCTCAGAGGTGGGGCCCAGCATCTCCCTGGAGACTGTTTACTCACCCAACTTCTGACCAGCTCTGTCTTCCTCTCCCTGACAGACAGATCCTCTTATCTGGTCTAAACTTGGCTGCTGAGACATATAAAACCCTTCCTAACCAAACTTGCGTCAACTTACGTTTATCTAGCATCCACCAAGGTCTGTGCTGATAAATGTTGTCCTAGCAAGAACAGAGTAATGTCAACTTTCTTAACGTAAGCACAACGACTAATACTCTTAAATCAACTTGATATTATGCATCAATTATTTTGTAGATCAAAGTTAGTGTGCCTCATCTCTTACTTCATTATATCATACAATAAAAAAAAACTTGAAGAAAAATGTTAAAAGAAAAAATCATCTCCAGTTAAAAAATACTGAAATAATGAGAATATTCTCGGCCTAAATGGAGCCCTTCCTCCTCAGGCGATACTTAAATAGTTGACAGAAAGTCCTTACTGCCACTAGGCGGAATCTGAACCCGAGTAGTGAAGACCGCCTCCCGGGAAGCTAGTAAATGTAGTAAATGTAAATTGTCCAAGTCGGACCGAAACGTCGTCGTAAGCTCCTCTCTTCTATGTGTGAGTTATTTGTGTGTGTAGTAGAGAATGAAGCGCTGCATTAGACCTCCAGGCAAATGCTAATGACATCGTCTACCAGTGCTCACACGTCTACCCACGCACTCACGTCTACCAGCGCACTCACACGTCTACCCACGAACTCACACGTCTACAACTCTATTAGTAACTGAGTACTTTTTAGACTTTCATATTTTTTAAAAATTGCGGCAGTCTTCCACCGAGGTAACGTGACCTTACAAAAACAACACTTTCATTGTGACTCGTTCAATCACTGTCTTGCCAGAAGGGAACCCACATCACAGTTTAGATGACCCTCTATCCCTACCCCTCCTTCAGAGTGTAGGTACTTCCTACCTCCAGGACTCAAGTCCGGGTAACCAGTTTCCCTGAATCCAGTCATGTTACCTTGCTCACATTCCATTAGTACGTTAAATCATAAAAACCACTTGCCTCCACCCAGTTGTATCTAATATGCTCAGACAAGCCTGTTGGACGTCCAAGCCCTTAGCACTTAAAAAATCCTTTACACCCTTCCTCCAACCTTTCGTAGGACGACCTCTATTCCCTCTTTCCTCCACTACAGATTTTTACACCCTCCATTTGTTTTGCTCCAGCCCCTCAAAATGTCCAAACAACCTCAATAATCCTTCCTGCCTATACTCTGTTTCCTGTTTTCCTTGCTGTTACCTGATTTTCATAACTTTGTATTTTCTGGGGTTAAATTCTGAAATATATTTAAAAACCAGTCCTGCAGCTTGTCCACAATAATTTGTAGTCTCTCCTGATTTATTCCTCTTTGTATTCTCCTTATTAATTTAAGTCATTTGTGAACAGGGACACCTCTGACTGGATTTCTTCTGTCGTATCGTTTACATACACAAGAAATAGTATTAGTCAAAGTCTCCAACATTTTAAAAATAAATAGTCCACCCATTCCTCTTTCTCCTGCCTAATTATTGTTACCTTGTCATAACTCTAACAGATTTGAGAGACAGAATTAACCTTCTCTAAAACAGAGCTGGCCGTTGTTTACAACTCCACTCCTTTCTAGGTTTACCTGGAGTTTACCTGGAGAGAGTTTCGGGGGTCAACGCCCCCGCGGCCCGGTCTGTGACCAGGCCTCCTGGTGGATCAGCGCCTGATCAACCAGGCTGTTGCTGCTGGCTGCACGCAAACCAACGTACGAGCCACAGCCCGGCTGATCAGGAACTGTCTTTAGGTGCTTGTCCAGTGCCAGCTTGAAGACTGCCAGGGGTCTGTTGGTAATCCCCCTTATGTGTGCTGGGAGGCAGTTGAACAGTCTCGGGCCCCTGACACTTATTGTATGGTCTCTTAACGTGCTAGTGACACCCCTGCTTTTCATTGGGGGGATGGTGCATCGTCTGCCAAGTCTTTTGCTTTCGTAGTGAGTGATTTTCGTGTGCAAGTTTGGTACTAGTCCCTCTAGGATTTTCCAGGTGTATATAATCATGTATCTCTCCCTCCTGCGTTCCAGGGAATACAGGTTTAGAAACCTCAAGCGCTCCCAGTAATTGAGGTGTTTTATCTCCGTTATGCGCGCCGTGAAAGTTCCACTTCTCTTATTCTGATAATCTTCACAACCTTAAATAC
>NC_091294.1:67009734-67234734 GCF_038502225.1 Cherax quadricarinatus | reverse complement strand
TTGGTGAGGTTGAACTCCAGGAGCCAGTTGCTGAACCAAGTCTGCAGCCTGTCAAGATCCCTTTGTAGTTGTGCCTGGTCCTCATCCAATTGAATTCTTCATCAACTTCACATCATCTGCAAACAGTGACACTTCTAAGTCTATTCCTTCCATCATGTCGTTCACGAATACCAGGAACAGTACCGGTCCTAGGACTGACCCCTGTGGAACCGAGCTCGGCACAGGCGCCCACTCGGACACCTCGCCACGTACCATGACTCGCTGTTGTCTTCCTGACAGATATTCCCTAATCCATTGCAGTACCTTCCCTGTTATCCCTGCCTGGTCCTCCAGCTTTTGCACTAATCTCTTGTGTGGAACTGTCAAACGCCTTCTTACAGCCCAAGAAAACGTGATCTACCCATCCCTCTCTCTCTTGTCTTACTGCTGTCACCCTGTCATAGAACTCCATTAAGTTAGTGACACAGGATTTTCCGTCCCTGTAACCGTGCTGGCTGTTGTTGACAAGCTCATTCGTTTCTAGGTGCTCCACCACTCTGCTCCTGATAATCTTCTCCATGACTTTGCATACTATATATACATGTCAGTGACACTTGCCTGCAGTTAATGCTTCGTGTCTGTCTTCTTTTTTTAAAAAAATGGGACTATATTTGCTGTCTTCCATACATCAGGTAGTCGACCTGTTTCGATAGATGTGTTGAAGATTGTTGTTAGTGGTACACAAAGCGCCTCTGCTCCCTCTCTCAGAACCCATGGAGAGATGTTATCCGGCCCAATCGCCTTTAAGGTATCTAGCACGCTTAGCAGCCTCTTCACTTCTTCCTCGGTTGTATGTACTGCGTCCAACAGGTAATGGTGTACCCCACCCCTCCGTCTTTTTGAAGTTTCTTCTGTCTCCTCTGTGAACACTGCTTTGAATCTCATGTTGAACTCCTCACATACTTCACCGTCGTTTCTTGTGATCTCCCCTCCTCCTTTCCTCAGCCTGATTACCTGGACATTGACTGTTGTTTTCCTCCTGATGTGGCTGTGCAACAGCTTCGGGTCGGATTTGGCTTTCGGTGCTATGTCATTTTCGTCTTGTCATTGAGCCTCCCTTCTTACCTTCGCATATTCATTTCTGGCTCTACGACTGCTCTCCTTATTCTCCTGGGTTCACCCACTCTGATTTTCCTTAGGATCCGATATCCCGTAGGAAAGATGGCATCTGTTATCATTCCTAAGAGCTTGGTTTCCAGGAGAGCTATGATGTCTGGTGATGGCTCTGACTCTTTCGTGCCACTCATCCAACTTATTAGTTATTCCATACCTTCAGTTTCCTCTCCAGCACTGTGAGGGTGGGGAACCTGGCAGTGTGCTTTGGGATTCTACAGCATAGTATGGGATGGTGGTTGTGTGGATTGTGGTTTGTGTTGAGATAGCGTGTTTGGTTGTGGGGTTCTGAGGGGTGGCTCTGAGTATGATTGCTCTGTCCTGCTCTGGTTGTCTTCTGCTGACTCTGTATTTTTTTTCTCTTCCTAGCCCCCTTTCGTTTCTGTGTTCTCTCCCTCAGCTACTGTCGTTCTGATCTTATGTCTGTCTGTCTGAGAACACCCTCTCGTATGTTGATGATTCCTTCAGCCGTGGTTTCTCTTGCAGGATCCTGTTCTGCACCGTTTCTGTCTTGGATCCCATTTGTACATGGCCACTGTCGCCCTTATTTTTTTCCCTAACTCTTGGTGGCATGGTCGTGTCTCTTCATTGGACCTGTTCCTCTCTCCCTCTTCTCCCCCTTCCCTTCCTGCTATCCCTGCTCCCAACAGCTCTCCCGCTTCATTCCTCGGCCCTACTTGGTAGACTGAGAGGGCTCCTAGTTCAGTAAGGGTGTACCTGCTCCAGATACTATGTCTCTTCTGGGCAATGGCCCTGTAACTCGCTTCAGTCTATTTACCTCATATTCTCGGGCCCGTATCCTGGTTTCTGCGGCTTCGACTTGTAACTCTCATTTCATCTCTGCCTTCATCCTATTTTTCTTTCTCGCAGAAGGTTCACCTAGTTTGCTCTCCCACTCTTGTTCCATCCTTTTACATTGCTCTTCCATCTATTCTTCCTTACCAGGACCATCTTCCTCTGATCCCCTGAGCCTTCGACTTCGACTTGAGTGCACTCACCTAGTTGTGGTTGCAGGGGTCGATTCATAGCTCCTGGCCCCGCCTCTTCACTGGTCGCTACTGGGTCACTCTCCCTGAACCATTAGCTTTATCATACCTCTGCTTAAAGCTATGAGAGGATCCTGTCTCCACTAAATCGCTTCCCAAACTATTCCATTTCCTGACAACTCTGTGACTGAAGAAATACTTCCTAACATCCCTGTGATTCAGCTGTGTCCCCTTGTTGTTGTGTCCAGCTTGTCAATTCCTCTCTGTATTTTATATGTCTCGTGTGTGTGTGTGTGTGTGTGTGTGTGTGTGTGTGTGTGTGTGTGTGTGTGTGTGTGTGTGTGTGTGTGTGTGTGTGTGTGTGTGTGTGTGTGCGCGCGCGCGTGCGTGCGTGCGTGCGTGCGAAACATTTTTCATTTTATTTTAATTATCTGAGTGAAGCTTAATGTTTAACTTTCTTGTGAGTTTTAAGATAAAAAAATATCTTCTAAGTAAAGGAAAATACGTAAACACAACATTGTGCAAACTTTAAATGGTCAGACATTTCACTTAAACATTGGCATTGTTATAGTACAAACATTGGTAATTTACACCCACAAAGATGTTTAAAATTTCACGAGAGCAAACACTGCAACATATTTATTACAAAACTTTTCGGTCGTTGGATCTAGAAGACATTAAAGTCCCAGGACCGAAACGTTTTCTAATAAATGTTCTAGCGTTTGTTGACGTATCTTTTCAGATTTACTTCGATTTCTTAGCGATACAACTGACAAATTGTCAACCAACTCTTTCCTTAGATTAAGATACACCAGCGTTGTTTCTAGACGATATTCAGTGTTTCAAAATATGGACCCAATTTCGAAGTATTATATTTCGAAATCGAGTCCATTGTTTTGAAACACCCTGTATTTTTAAATTATTCTTAAATTATCGCATGGGAATCATTGTCGCAGTTCAATATAATTAGGAAATTTTACAAGATCCGTCTCAAGAACCATCAGAACCTTTTTCTATATGATATACATCAGAAACCTTGGAGTGGTAAGGAAATCCCGACCACTATTGGTATCCTTTTTGGGGGGATACCTAAATAGGGAACAGAGCAATTAAATATTAGAGAAAGGCTCGTGGTGTCCTGCCTTCTGTGTGTGGTACATAGTTACAGGGAAAAAGAGACATGCTTCTGTTGTCCTCCACTCTTCTTTGGTACATAGTTACAGAAATTGAGCTATGCTCATGGTGTCTGGTCTTCAATGGTACGCGATATAGTAATTGTGAGTAATTGAAATAGTCAGGTACACTCCTGAATTAACTCTCACACATAATTAAGCAGAACTCTGGCGCATCATTTAACAGAATAAATACACATGCTGATATTGACGTTCTTGGAGACAAGTGGAATTTTAGGAACAGTGGGTCGCATCACTCTCCCTTCCTCGATGCCCACCTCTCAACTACCAAACTTACACTGTCTGAACATTAAACTAGGAACTTATGGTTCCTGAATAATTTCTAGAACTATTAAGCCAGTAACATTGGCAAATTATGTGTAAACTGAATGAATTGATCATTAAAAATTTTTAATTATTACAATATAAATATTTATAAAATTAAGACGCCCAGTTATTCCTTGGTGTTTACATTCTAATGTCTCCCTAAAGGTAGGCAACTAATATTGGCCATTAAATAGTTACACTAGCTATTACGTGAGAAATAAAACTCACTGGGAGACGAAAACATTTATTAATTTCCACTCGGTAGATGCTTCTTGATCCTGTCAACCCGCATCTCCTGTTTCTGTTATTATCTTCTGATATTTACAGCATACATCGGTATTATTCCAGATGATCCCCACATTAACTCATTTTACAAAACAAGGAGGCTTTAGGAAAGGTAGGGGGTGTGTGGACCAGGTGTTTACAGTGAAACATATAGGTGAACAGTATTTAGATAAAGCTAAAGAGGTTTTTGTGGCATTTATGGATTTAGAAAAGGCGTATGACAGGGTGGATAGGGGGGCAATGTGGCAGATGTTGCAGGTGTATGGTATAGGAGGTAGGTTACTGAAAGCAGTGAAGAGTTTTTACGAGGATAGTGAGGCTTAGGTTAGAGCATGTAAGAAAGAGGGAGATTATTTCCCAGTAAAAGTAGGCCTTAGACAAGGATGTGTGATGTCACCGTGGTTAATATATTTATAGAAGGGGTTGTAAGAGAAGTGAATGCTAGGGTCTTGGCAAGAGGTGTGGAGTTAAAAGATAAAGAATCAAACACAAAGTGGGAGTTGTCACAGTTGCTCTTTGTTGATGACACGGTGCTTTTGGGAGATTCTGAAGAGAAGTTGCAGAGGTTAGTGGATGAATTTGGTAGGATATGTAAAAGAAGAAAATTAAAAGTGAATTTAGGAAAGATTAAGGTGATGAGGATAAAAAGATTAGATAACAAAAGATTGGATATCAGATTGGAGGGAAAGAGCATGGAGGAGGTGAATGTATTCAGATATTTGGGTGTGAATATAATGCAGAGAATTTGCAGTTTGGAAGTTAGGAGGAGGTGCGGGATTGCCAAAACTGTTGTCCAGAGGGCTGATGACGGGTTGTTGAGGTGGTTCGGACATGTAGAGAGAATGGAACGAAACAGAATGACTTCAAGAATGTATTATTCTGTAGTGGAGGGAAGGCGGGGTAGGGGTCCGCCTTGGAAAGGTTGGAGGGAGGGGGTAAAGGAGGTTTTGTGTGAGAGGGGCTTGGACTTCCAGTAAGCATGCGTGAGCGTGTTTGATAGGAGTGAATGGAGACAAATGGTTTTTAATACTTGACGTGCTGTTGGAGTGTGAGCAAAGTAACATTTATGAAGGGGTTCAGGGAAACCGGCAGGCCGGACTTGAGTCCTGGAGATGGGAAGTACAGTGCCTGCACTCTGAAGGAGGGGTGTTAATGTTGCAGTTTTATAACTAAAGCGCGCCTCTGGCAAGACAGTGATGGAGTGAATGATGAAAGTTTTTGTTTTTTGGGCCACCCTGCCTTGGTGGGAATCGGCCGATGTGTTAATAAAATAAAATAATTCTTATCAGCTACGATTGGTCACGTTTCAATTAACACTCATTAGAACACACTACGCCATTATCCACCGGCAACCCCCTCGAATGTTGACTCTTGTATCATTCAACATTTTAGTCACATCAACACTACACATTTACACTACTTTATATAAACACTTATATTATTAACACAATAATTACAGGAAAATTATATAAAAAAAAAAAATCCACAGTAATAGAGCTTTGCTGGTGGTGTCTGGTCATTATTGATGAATGATACAGTAGAGCTTTGCTGGTAGTGCCTCTTCTGTGGTACATAAAGTAAACATTTGCTAGTTGTGTTTTGTCTTGCATGTTACATAATAAAGAAACAGAGCTTTGCTGGTAGTGCCTCTTCTGTGGTACATAAAGTAAACATTTGCTAGTTGTGTTTTGTCTTGCATGTTACATAATAAAGAAACAGCTTTGCTGGTAGTGCCTCTTCTGTGGTACATAAAGTAAACATTTGCTAGTTGTGTTTTGTCTTGCATGTTACATAATAAAGAAACAGAGCTTTGCTGGTAGTGCCTCTTCTGTGGTACATAAGTAAACATTTGCTAGTTGTGTTTTGTCTTACATGTTACATGATAAAGAAACAGAGCTTTGCTGGTAGTGCCTCTTCTGTGGTACATAAGTAAACATTTGCTAGTTGTGTTTTGTCTTGCATGTTACATGATAAAGAAACAGAGCTTTGCTTGGGGTACATCATCTTCTGTGATAAATTTATCAAACACTTTGTTTACATTTTAAGTATGTTGTACGGCACAGAGCTTCTAACCTGAGCCCACTGTAGCTATCTCCTCCACTATATGTGAAGCCTTGTCAGTAGGGATAAGAAATTGGAGTTATCTCCCACAATATATGTGAAGCCTTCTCAGGATAAAACATTGCAGCTATATCCCACACTATGTAAAACCTTGTAAGGAGTGACTAAACATTGCAGCTATCTCCCACACTATATATGAAGGCTTGTCAGGACTGATAAAACGTTCCAGCTATATCCCACACTATATGAAAACCTTGTAAGGAGTGGCTATACATTGCAGCTATCTCCCACACTATATGAAAACCTTGTAAGGAGTGGCTATACATTGCAGCTATCTCCCACACTATATGAAAACCTTGTAAGGAGTGGCTATACATTGCAGCTATCTCCCACACTATATGTGAAGCATTGTCAGGATAAAACATTCCGGCTATCACCCACACTATGTGAAGCCTTGTCAAGATAAAACATTCCGGCTCTCCCACACTATGTGAAGCCTTGTCAAGATAAAACATTCCGGCTCTCCCACACTATGTGAAGCCTTGTCAAGATAAAACATTCCGGCTCTCCCACACTATGTGAAGCCTTGTCAAGATAAAACATTCCGGCTATCACCCACACTATGTAAAGCCTTGTCAGGAGTTATATAAAGAAACCCAGTTAATTATTTTGTCCATTCCGTTAAGTATTTTTAACATTTATTTATGTGTCTGGGAGTTAGTTTCTCTGTTTCCTTGTTTTCATATTCTTATAACTGGTACTTGGTAATTTTTTTTTTATCAGCCTTGCTAATTTTTCATCTTTTTGACATCCTGTTTACATTTCTATTCCTGTTTTCTCCTTCGATAACTTTATCTAATTGAGATATCACACATCCGTTTAATTTCGTCACGTTCCAAATTATCTTAAGCAAGTCTTCTATATGAAGAAAATTAGACATGTACAACATCTGGGTATCTTTATTGTAGACGTTTCGCCATCCACATGTTGCACATGTGCCTAATTTTCATCTTGTCGGTACTGTATACCAGAGATGTACCACAGGTTGTTTAGTTTAATATGTTTATTATGCACCCCATACCCATCCTGTGGGCGGTAGTCAAAAGATTACAGAGGTACATAATTGATCCAGGGACTGGACTCCAAAGTTTTGATAGCTGAGCAAGTTACAGAGGTAATGAACTCACAATTTACAAAGGTAATGAACTCACAATTTACAAAGGTAATGAACTCACAATTTACAAAGGTAATGAACTCACAATTTACAAAGGTAATGAACTCACAATTTACAAAGGTAATGAACTCACAATTTACAAAGGTAATGAACTCACAATTTACAAAGGTAATGAACTCACAATTTACAAAGGTAATGAACTCACAATTTACAAAGGTAATGAACTCACAATTTACAAAGGTAATGAACTCCTGGTAAGTCTGGTCACAATCATGACAAGTTACAAAAGTATTTACAGATTACAGAGGTACGTAATGGGTCCAGGGACTGGGCCCCCAAAGTTGTGATGGCTGAACTAGGTACAAAGGTAATGAGCTCACAAGTTACAAAGGTAATGAATTCTGTAGAATGGTTACTTACGTTTATACTTTGGCTACAATCATGAACAAATTATAGAGTAATGAGCAATTCACACTTCCACACCCGGTCACAACTGTAGTGAGTTATTGGTGCAAATATTGATTGTTGAGTCACACACCACACACACACACACACACACACACACACACACACACACACACACACACACACACACACACACACACACACACACTTTAGTTTAATATCTTTATGCACCCCATACCCATCCTGTGGGCGGTAGTCAAAAGATTACAAAGTACCACAGGTCTTTATATTTTTGACCTGAAGTTAAGTTCATCGTTGCTTCTTGGGTTATTATTTTCCAATTGACTTACATCCAGCTGTGTGATCTTTAAAGTTCAGTTTATCTAAGCATCTTATTCTTTCATTGATGCTATGTGTCGCTGTTCTTTTTAAATGTGATGTTCTTTCCACCGCAGCCAAGACTAATGCCCATTTTATCTCTGCCTAAACTTACCCTCAGTAGTGGAGATTAATGTGTAATTTTCCCTCTGATTTCTGGTTACATTTAGCCGGGATAGTTATTTCCCTTTGTTCTGTTTATTTTCCTTGGGTTTTCATTCTGTTTTAGTCATATGGCATTATTTTATATAATATTTCTTTCATTTGTTTCCCTTTTCCGAGTTCTATTGTTTATTTTTTTTATTTTGCTTAGTTTATTTTGCAAGTTTTTTCATAGATTTTCCGGTATTTTTTATTTAGTTTAACATAAGTTCGATTGCCTCCAGTATCATAATTTCTTCTACGATCTTTTAATTCAGATCTTGAGAAATCATTTTCGAGGAGCCATTTCAGTGTCTATCTCAGTTTAGTTATTGTTAGCTTGCTGGAATTTGTCTTACAAACACTGATGTTTCTCTAAAATATTTGAGGCACCAAAAACACAGCTTGAAACATTGAGCAAAACTTATATATATATATATTCTTCTCTCTCTAAGAAAAATATCTTACCCTTGTCTTACACTGTTATCTTACGTTGCTTTAAGAATTGCATATAATGTCTGGCTTAGCTAAGGAATACGTCTATACAAACTCATAAAATCATATATGCTGATATATCTGTGTTCTCGTAAGATTATCTTTTCTGATGATTTGCATGATTCAATAAAAAAATAACTGCAAGAACAAAAAATTTTCAGGAAACTAAAACAATGGCAAACCTGAGTGGTAATTTTTTCTTCCGAATTACTGCCGCCGGTGACTCCAGGAATGATTCAGTGTTGGGAATAATGAAACCGTGTTGAATTTTTTGGTGGTGAATTTTGATTTTATTTATATAATAATAAGGTTAATTAAATCATGGAAAAGTCCTCGTGAAAGGTCACTAACATTAATGGCTTGAAACGTTAACACACACAGTAAGGTCATCAACACTCACATGTAATGCCATCACACTCACAACATGTAAGGTCATCAACATACAACATGCAAGGCCATCAACACACAAAATGTAAGGTCAACAACACTAACAACATTTAAGGTCATCAACACTTACAAAATGTAAGGTCATAAACACTCAAAAAATGTAAGGTCAACAACACTCACAACATGTAAGGTCATCAACACTCAACATGTAAGGTCATCAACACTCAACATGTAAGGTCATCAACACTCAACATGTAAGGTCATCAACACTCAACATGTAAGGTCATCAACACTCACATGTAAGGTCATCAACACTCACAACATGTAAGGTCATCAACACTCACAACATGTAAGGTCATCAACACTCACAACATGTAAGGTCATCAACACTCAACATGTAAGGTCATCAACACTCACAACATGTAAGGTCATCAACACTCACAACATGTAAGGTCATCAACACTCACAACATGTAAGGTCATCAACACTCACAACATGTAAGGTCATCAACACTCACAACATGTAAGGTCATCAACACTCACAACATGTAAGGTCATCAACACTCACATGTAAAGTCATCAACACTCACAACATGTAAGGTCATCAACACTCAGAACATGTAAGGTCATCAACACTCAACATTTAAGGACAACACTGACAACATTTAAGGTCATCAACACTCACAACATTTAAGGTCATCAACACTCACAACATGTAAGGTCATCAACACTCAACATTTAAGGACAACACTCACAACATGTAAGGTCAACACTCACAACATGTAAGGTCATCAACACTCACAACATGTAAGGTCATCAACACTCACAACATTTAAGGACAACACTCACAACATTTAAGGACAACACTCACAACATGTAAGGTCATCAACACTCACAACATGTAAGGTCATCAACACTCACAACATTTAAGGACAACACTCACAACATTTAAGGACAACACTCACAACATGTAAGGTCATCAACACTCACAACATGTAAGGTCATCAACACTCACAACATTTAAGGACAACACTCACAACATTTAAGGTCATCAACACTCACAACATGTAAGGTCATCAACACTCACAACATGTAAGGTCATCAACACTCACAACATGTAAGGTCATCAACACTCACAACATGTAAGGTCATCAACACTCACAACATTTAAGGACAACACTCACAACATTTAAGGACAAAACTCGCAACATTTAAGGACAACACTCACAACATGTAAGGTCATCAACACTCACAACATTTAAGGACAACACTCACAACATTTAAGGACAACACTCACAACATTTAAGGACAACACTCACAACATTTAAGGACAACACTCACAACAAGTAAGGTCATCAACACTCACAACATGTAAGGTCATCAACACTCACAACATGTAAGGTCATCAACACTCACAACATTTAAGGTCATCAACACTCACAACATTTAAGGTCATCAACACTCACAACATGTAAGGTCATCAACACTCACAACATTTAAGGTCATCAACACTCACAACATGTAAGGTCATCAACACTCACAACATTTAAGGACAACACTCACAACATTTAAGGACAACACTCACAACATTTAAGGACAACACTCACAACATGTAAGGTCATCAACACTCACAACATGTAAGGTCATCAACACTCACAACATTTAAGGTCATCAACACTCACAACATGTAAGGTCATCAACACTCACAACATTTAAGGACAACACTCACAACATGTAAGGTCATCAACACTCACAACATTTAAGGACAACACTCACAACATGTTAGGTCATCAACACTCACAACATTTAAGGACAACACTCACAACATGTTAGGTCATCAACACTCACAACATTTAAGGACAACACTCACAACATGTAAGGTCATCAACACTCACAACATTTAAGGACAACACTCACAACATGTTAGGTCATCAACACTCACAACATTTAAGGACAACACTCACAACATGTAAGGTCATCAACACTCACAACATTTAAGGACAACACTCACAACATGTAAGGTCATCAACACTCACAACATTTAAGGACAACACTAATCAACACTCACAACATTTAAGGGTCATCAACACTCAACACTCAACACTCACAACATTTAAGGACAACACTCACAACATGTTAGGTCATCAACACTCACAACATTTAAGGACAACACTCACAACATTTAAGGTCATCAACACTCACAACATGTAAGGTCATCAACACTCACAACATTTAAGGTCATCAACACTCACAACATTTAAGGTCATCAACACTCACAACATTTAAGGCCATCAACACTCACAACATTTAAGGTCATCAACACTCACAACATTTAAGACAACACTCACAACATTTAAGGTCATCAACACTCACAACATTTAAGGCCATCAACACTCACAACATTTAAGGTCATCAACATGTTATTTCCTGACCACAAAATAATGTTTGTTATAAAGGTCCTGACATAAGTAATCCCAAACCAGTTCCACGATTTATGCAAGTAATTACGTTCCAGTGGTAACTAACCTTATACAGCTGCTGACAGCTTGAATGTATGGGCTGTCAACAATGTAATTAGTTATGTTGTTATGTTTGGTGCCTATCGACAGGACGTGAGTTACTGTTTACCTGTTAACTACCATCAATAATGCTATAAGACCTGAAAAAATAACTTAATATCTCTGTCATAAGTAGAAATTCTGGTTGAAAATCTCATGAACAACCCGAGGGCTGAATGAACAACCCGAGGGTTGCATGAACAACCCGAGGGCTGCATGAACAACCCGAGGGCTGCATGAACAACCCGAGGGCTGCATGAACACCCCGAGGGTTGCATGAACAACCCGAGGGCTGCATGAACAACCCGAGGGCTGCATGAACAACCCGAAGGTTGCATGAACAACCCGAGGGTTGCATGAACAACCCGAGGGTTGCATGAACAACCCGAGGGCTGCATGAACAACCCGAGGGTTGCATGAACAACCCGAGGGCTGCATGAACAACCCGAGGGCTGCATGAACAACCCGAGGGTTGCTGAACAACCCGAGGGCTGAACAACCCGAGGGTTGCAACCCGAGGGTTGCATGAACAACCCGAGGGTTGCATGAACAACCCGAGGGCTGCATGAACAACCCGAGGGCTGCATGAACAACCCGAGGGCTGCATGAACAACCCGAGGGCTGCATGAACAACCCGAGGGTTGCATGAACAACCCGAGGGCTGCATGAACACCCCGAGGGTTGCAACCCGAGGGCTGAAACAACCCGAGGGCTGCATGCATGAACAACCCGAAGGTTGCATGAACAACCCGAGAGTTGCATGAACAACCCGAGGGCTGCATGAACAACCCGAGGGTTGCATGAACAACCCGAGGGCTGCATGAACAACCCGAGGGCTGCATGAACAACCCGAGGGCTGCATGAACAACCCGAGGGCTGCATGTACCCTGTCCGGTATCAGTCAATTTACTGTAATTCACACTCTTAGCATATATATATATATATATATATATATATATATATATATATATATATATATATATATATATATATATATATATATGCCGTGCCGAATATGTAAAACTGGTCAATTAGCAAGAACTCATTTAAAATTAAGTCCTTTCTAAAATTTTCTCTTATACGTTTAAAGATATATTTTTTACATTAATGTTAATGTAAATTTTTTTAATTTTGCACCAAAAGAAACTTAGAAAACTTACCTAAGCTTATTATAACAAGCGCAATTTATTTTAGCCTAACCCAACTAAATATACTTTAGATTTGTTTACAATAATTTAATACTAAACAAACACAATCAAATGTATTTTTTTCGTTAGGTTCAGAATGATTTTGGCGAAATTATTGCATACACAAATTTTCACTTGTCCTATATGGCAAGATGAACGTTGCTATTTAAGCCAAGATCGTAAGTTCTGCCTATTCGGCACGACATTATATATATATATATATATATATATATATATATATATATATATATAATATATATATTGTTACATCTTTGAAATTGGTCATCCTGTGTTATGTTCATCACATAATATTATAGCGTGAAAGTCCCCGTTTATAGCTAAAATAGAGACTTTCGGCGTTACATTATCTGTTAATATATGAAAAATACCATGATATTATCGCTATTATCGTTATTATCGCTATTATCGTTATCACTATTTTGTAATTATCACTATTATTTTAGTATTATTGTTAGGTAGGATTTCTTGTGTATATAGAGTTTAAGTCTCGGAACCATCCGGTGAATTGTTCAATTGTTTATGTCCGGCTGACTGACGTGGGTCAGCTGATCCAACCTGACGACACGTCAACAGACTGGCAAGTAGTCAGTCTGCTCCCAGCTCTAGCCCTGACAACTGATCGTATATTGGCTCTTATGATGTACAGTTGAATGGTTTTGAGAATTGGACTCTCGAGCTGACTCACTTTGTTCCTCATTGCTTTGAAAGACTCTTTTGATATTTATATTCTTGGTCAGTTCAGTAATCCATAGATACTTTACGGCCAGATTCAAAGGTCTTGTTAAATCTTGTACCTTTTGTATTTTGAGTTTACAGTCTTATTAAGAAAGAGACGTAAATATTAATGAGGACTTAGATACAGGAAGAATAATTAAACTTCCTTATTAATATGACATTTCCATGATTTGGAACTAAATGTATATGGTAATTTTATTGTACAAAGTATTAAGTTAAATTAACTACAAAGAGAAGATAAAGTATTGTATTTAAATACTTTAATAAATTTGAATATTATTCTATGGAGTTTCCCAGTTGAAATTATTTCCCCTAGACTCTAAAACACCTTTAAAGAACTCGGATCCAAGAATCTTGTTGCATAAGAAATAAATGGTAACAGGCCACATTCTGAAGTTCTTTAAAAAAAAAAATTCTTATTCGCAATATATATATATATATACATATATATATATATATATATATATATATATATATATATATATATATATATATATATATATATATACCTTAATAAAATTCCCATGAATAAAATTACCATTTTATTCATGGGAAGTGTCATTAATTATACCAGAATATTCACAGAAGTCCTAGGTTGGTAGAGAGCAACCGCCCAGGAAGGTACTACCGTCCTGCCTGTAATTGTTTTACATGATGGCAGGATTGCTGGTGTCTTTTTCTATCTCATAAACATGCAAGATTACAGGTACATCTTGCTACTTCTACTTACACTTAGGTCACACAACACATACATGTACAAGCATATATATACATACCCCTCTGCGTTTTCTTCTATTTTCTTTCTAGTTCTTGTTCTTGTTTATTTCCTCTTATCTCCATGGGGAAGTGGAACAGAATTCTTCCTCCGTAAGCCATGCGTGTCGTAAGAGGCGACTAAAATGCCGGGAGCAAGGGGCTAGTAACCTCTTCTCTTGTATATATTACTAAATGTAAAAGGAGAAACTTTTGTTTTTCCTTTTGGGCCACCCTGCCTCGGTGGGATACGGCCGGTGTCTTGAAAGAAAAGAAATATATATATATATATATACGTATGTATATATACCTCGTGGAGAGCATTGCAAATAAAGATTGAACTTGAAATCAGTAGAGGAAATGTTAAAGGAAGAGAGACACCGGATCTTATTCAAGTTCGTGTAAATTTGTAAAATAAATGTTCAACACAACATACAATGAATCTATTATAATGATAACGATAGTAAAATGACTGAAGAAGAGAGGAAAATATGCGAGGTATCAAACATAAAATTTCAGTCTTCACTAAAAACATTATAAGTATATTCCATTTTATTCCCAAACAAATGCAGTGGATATTGAAATGACTAAAGATCATTATAAAAAATTGATGATTGATGAAAACAAATAAAATAATAATGAGGTAGACGTAACAGAACCCGGAGTTTTACATGACGGTGTTGAACAGTTAGGTTGTCCACCATGATAATGGTGTAATGTCTCATTGTAATTACGAAAATTGGCAACTAAATGGAAGACGAAGGTTCATGGTGCCAGTCCTTAACTATGACTGAATATGGCACTGGTGGTGCCAGTCCTTAACTATGACTGAATATGGCACTGGTGGTGCCAGTCCTTAACTATGACTGAATATGGCACTGGTGGTGCCAGTCCTTAACTATGACTGAATATGGCACTGGTGGTGCCAGTCCTTAACTATGACTGAATATGGCACTGGTGGTGCCAGTCCTTAACTATGACTGAAGATGGCACTGGTGATGCCAGTCCTTAACTATGACTGAAGATGGAACTGGTGGTGCCAGTCCTTAACTATGACTGAAGATGGCACTGGTGGTGCCAGTCCTTAACTATGACTGAAGATGGCACTGGTGGTGCCAGTCCTTAACTATTATGACTGAAGATGGCACTGGTGGTGTCAGTCCTTAACTATTATGACTGAAGATGGCACTGGTGGTACCAGTCCTTAACTATTTTGACTGAAGATGGCACTGGTGGTGCCAGTCCTTAACTATTATGACTGAAGATGGCACTGGTGGTGCCAGTCCTTAACTATTATGACTGAAGATGGCACTGGTGGTGCCACTCCTTAACTATTATGACTGAAGATGGCACTGGTGGTGCCGGTCCTTAACTATTATGACTGAAGATGGCACTGGTGGTGCCGGTCCTTAACTATGACTGAAGATGGCACTCATGGTGCCAGTCCTTAACCACTGTGACAGTGAAGATGGCACTCATGGTGCCAGTCCTTAACCACTGTGTCAGTGAAGATGGCACTCATGGTGCCAGTCCTTAACCACTGTGACAGTGAAGATGGCACTCATGGTGCCAGTCCTTAACCACTGTGTCAGTGAAGATGGCACTCATGGTGCCAGTCCTTAACCACTGTGACAGTGAAGATGGCACTCATGGTGCCAGTCCTTAACCACTGTGACAGTGAAGATGGCACTCATGGTGCCAGTCCTTAACCACTGTGACAGTGAAGATGGCACTCATGGTGCCAGTCCTTAACCACTGTGTCAGTGAAGATGGCACTCATGGTGCCAGTCCTTAACCACTGTGACAGTGAAGATGGCACTCGTGGTGCCAGTCCTTAAACACTGTGTCAGTAAAGATGGCACTGGTGGTGCCAGTCCTTAACCACTGTGACAGTGAAGATGGCACTCATGGTGCCAGTCCTTAACCACTGTGACAGTGAAGATGGCACTCATGGTGCCAGTCCTTAACCACTGTGACAGTGAAGATGGCACTCATGGTGCCAGTCCTTAACCACTGTGACAGTGAAGATGGCACTCATGGTGCCAGTCCTTAACCACTGTGACAGTGAAGGAACTTTAAATCTATTAACCATAGCTGTGTACACTTTGATTTAAGAAATCATTAGAGAAAAGTTCTTTACTAACTTAGAAAACAAAGACCAAGTAACGGGTCAACAATTCTAGACTTGGGTCTAGAAATCTATCAAGTTATAATAACAGTTATGAAAATTGTTCAAGAAAAAAATGAATGGCCGGATCTATTTAAAAATCTAGACTTTAAGGTGAATTTTTTATGAAATTTCCCATTAAAGACGAACTTGGAAAATCCAAAAATGTAGGAGGAATTAAAGGTAAATTAGTAGTACAATGGATGAAAGATTTTGAGACGAAAATGAAAATAGTTACTAACGAGGGACAACGTCCTGAGCGGGGTGCCACAAGGATCAGTAATATGTTTTTAATTTATATCACTGATTTGCCACAAGGAATAAAAACATAAATTGATGGATGGATGAAGGAATTTAGTGACGATAAATGCCATGTAATGAAAATGGGAGAGAGAAATCTGGCCACATGAAGACAGACTGCGAAACAAAATATTGAAAGCATCAGATGAAGAGAGAGGAAACTTGTATTATAAAAATAAATATCACCCGAAAATCATATTAGCGAATATGTTTGAAACTTTTATTCCACACTGGTGAACTTAAAATTATTACTTTCAAATATATAGAAAAATAAATTCTTAAAAAAAGGTTATTTAAATCACTGATTTGGTTAAAACTGGAACATACACCAGCTGTGTGTTGGTCACACGCAAAAGAAAAATGTAAGTTAGAAAAGGTGCAAAGCAGAGCTCAAAAATGTGTCACGAGGAAAGACTGAAATCACTGAAGATGTCCATGATGGATGACAGGAGGAAAACACGAGCAGTGACGGGGTCAAGGGGTTGCTTGCAAGGAGCTTCACTTCTCAGGAGCAGTGACGGGGTCAAGGGGTTGCTTGCAAGGGGCTTCACTTCTCAGGAGCAGTGACGGGGTCAAGGGGTTGCTTGCAAGGAGCTTCACTTCTCAGGAGCAGTGACGGGGTCAAGGGGTTGCTTGCAAGGGGTTTCACTTCTCAGGAGCAGTGACGGGGTCAAGGGGTTGCTTGCAAGGGGTTTCACTTCTCAGGAGCAGTGACGGGGTCAAGGGGTTGCTTGCAAGGGGTTTCACTTCTCAGGAGCAGTGACGGGGTCAAGGGGTTGCTTGCAAGGGGCTTCACTTCTCAGGAGCAGTGACGGGGTCAAGGGGTTGCTTGCAAGGGGCTTCACTTCTCAGGAGCAGTGACGGGGTCAAGGGGTTGCTTGCAAGGGGTTTCACTTCTCAGGAGCAGTGACGGGGTCAAGGGGTTGCTTGCAAGGGGTTTCACTTCTCAGGAGCAGTGACGGGGTCAAGGGGTTGCTTGCAAGGGGTTTCACTTCTCAGGAGCAGCGACGGGGTCAAGGGGTTGCTTGCAAGGGGCTTCACTTCTCAGGAGCAGTGACGGGGTCAAGGGGTTGCTTGCAAGGGGCTTCACTTTCAGGAGCAGTGACGGGGTCAAGGGGTTGCTTGCAAGGGGTTTCACTTCTCAGGAGCAGTGACGGGGTCAAGGGGTTGCTTGCAAGGGGTTTCACTTCTCAGGAGCAGTGACGGGGTCAAGGGGTTGCTTGCAAGGGGTTTCACTTCTCAGGAGCAGTGACGGGGTCAAGGGGTTGCTTGCAAGGGGTTTCACTTCTCAGGAGCAGTGACGGGGTCAAGGGGTTGCTTGCAAGGGGTTTCACTTCTCAGGAGCAGTGACGGGGTCAAGGGGTTGCTTGCAAGGGGTTTCACTTCTCAGGAGCAGTGACGGGGTCAAGGGGTTGCTTGCAAGGGGTTTCACTTCTCAGGAGCAGTGACGGGGTCAAGGGGTTGCTTGTAAGGGGCTTCACTTCTCAGGAGCAGTGACGGGGTCAAGGGGTTGCTTGCAAGGGGTTTCACTTCTCAGGAGCAGTGACGGGGTCAAGGGGTTGCTTGCAAGGGGCTTCACTTCTCAGGAGCAGTGACGGGGTCAAGGGGTTGCTTGCAAGGGGTTTCACTTCTCAGGAGCAGTGACGGGGTCAAGGGGTTGCTTGCAAGGGGTTTCACTTCTCAGGAGCAGTGACGGGGTCAAGGGGTTGCTTGCAAGGGGTTTCACTTCTCAGGAGCAGTGACGGGGTCAAGGGGTTGCTTGCAAGGGGCTTCACTTCTCAGGAGCAGTGACGGGGTCAAGGGGTTGCTTGCAAGGGGTTTCACTTCTCAGGAGCAGTGACGGGGTCAAGGGGTTGCTTGCAAGGGGTTTCACTTCTCAGGAGCAGTGACGGGGTCAAGGGGTTGCTTGCAAGGGGTTTCACTTCTCAGGAGCAGTGACGGGGTCAAGGGGTTGCTTGCAAGGGGTTTCACTTCTCAGGAGCAGTGACGGGGTCAAGGGGTTGCTTGCAAGGGGTTTCACTTCTCAGGAGCAGTGACGGGGTCAAGGGGTTGCTTGCAAGGGGCTTCACTTCTCAGGAGCAGTGACGGGGTCAAGGGGTTGCTTGCAAGGGGCTTCACTTCTCAGGAGCAGTGACGGGGTCAAGGGGTTGCTTGCAAGGGGTTTCACTTCTCAGGAGCAGTGACGGGGTCAAGGGGTTGCTTGCAAGGGGTTTCACTTCTCAGGAGCAGTGACGGGGTCAAGGGGTTGCTTGCAAGGGGCTTCACTTCTCAGGAGCAGTGACGGGGTCAAGGGGTTGCTTGCAAGGGGTTTCACTTCTCAGGAGCAGTGACGGGGTCAAGGGGTTGCTTGCAAGGGGTTTCACTTCTCAGGAGCAGTGACGGGGTCAAGGGGTTGCTTGCAAGGGGTTTCACTTCTCAGGAGCAGTGACGGGGTCAAGGGGTTGCTTGCAAGGGGTTTCACTTCTCAGGAGCAGTGACGGGGTCAAGGGGTTGCTTGCAAGGGGTTTCACTTCTCAGGAGCAGTGACGGGGTCAAGGGGTTGCTTGCAAGGGGTTTCACTTCTCAGGAGCAGTGACGGGGTCAAGGGGTTGCTTGCAAGGGGCTTCACTTCTCAGGAGCAGTGACGGGGTCAAGGGGTTGCTTGCAAGGGGTTTCACTTCTCAGGAGCAGTGACGGGGTCAAGGGGTTGCTTGCAAGGGGCTTCACTTCTCAGGAGCAGTGACGGGGTCAAGGGGTTGCTTGCAAGGGGTTTCACTTCTCAGGAGCAGTGACGGGGTCAAGGGGTTGCTTGCAAGGGGTTTCACTTCTCAGGAGCAGTGACGGGGTCAAGGGGTTGCTTGCAAGGGGTTTCACTTCTCAGGAGCAGTGACGGGGTCAAGGGGTTGCTTGCAAGGGGCTTCACTTCTCAGGAGCAGTGACGGGGTCAAGGGGTTGCTTGCAAGGGGTTTCACTTCTCAGGAGCAGTGACGGGGTCAAGGGGTTGCTTGCAAGGGGTTTCACTTCTCAGGAGCAGTGACGGGGTCAAGGGGTTGCTTGCAAGGGGTTTCACTTCTCAGGAGCAGTGACGGGGTCAAGGGGTTGCTTGCAAGGGGCTTCACTTCTCAGGAGCAGTGACGGGGTCAAGGGGTTGCTTGCAAGGGGTTTCACTTCTCAGGAGCAGTGACGGGGTCAAGGGGTTGCTTGCAAGGGGTTTCACTTCTCAGGAGCAGTGACGGGGTCAAGGGGTTGCTTGCAAGGGGCTTCACTTCTCAGTAGTGACGGGACCAAGGGTTGCTTGCAAGGGGCTTCATTTCTCAGTAGTGACGGGACCAAGGGTTGCTTGCAAGGGGCTTCACTTCTCAGTAGTGACGGAACCAAGGGTTGCTTGTAAGGGGCTTCACTTCTCAGTAGTGACGAGACCAAGGGTTGCTTGCAAGGGGCTTCATCACCCGATAATGTCGCCCCAGATAAAGTCTTCCACATGTAGTTTTCCCTGATGAGTAAGACATATGTGAGAAACTTAATATACGAGACTTTTCACCTGCACAGCAGATTACATTTTCCGAATACAGAGGTGATTACAATATTGGAAACTGTAGAAGTGGAGAGGTAGTTTGAGATTATCACTCTCTACCTGGAGAGTGATCAGGGGGGTCAACGCCCCCTCAGCCCGTGCCATGACTTCAGCCTTAAGTAAAAAAAAAAAACAAGTGCAGCTAATGCGACATTTTATTGTGGCTTGACAAAGTTCCTGGAGAGCGAAACGTTGCCACAATAAAATGCCACAATAGTTGCACATGTGTCCTTTTACTAAACATATTGTCAGTAATTCTATCAGCATTGATACGACTTCAGCCTTTAATATTATCAAGTCTCTTAGGTTGAGTGACTGATTGAGTGACTACCTCAACTGCCTCCAGTATTGTAATCACTTCTGTATCAGAGTTATGAATCTTGCTACACGGGCGAAATGTTTCCTCAGTAGTGTTGCACATGTCTCTCGCCAGCCTTCCCCCCTCAATTCGTCCATCTTTCTCTTTATTCATTACGTGCTAAACTGAGTTCATAGACTGTGTTGTTGAGGTGAGAATAAATTAACGGTGAAAACTACTGAGGATGTGGGAGAGGACAGAAGTGGTACAGACGGTAGCCACTGACACAGACAGGACGCAGTAGTTCCTTCTGTGAAACTTTACCACAGAATATCTGTAACTCAGTGGTGTGGTGTGTGTGTGTGTGTGTGTGTGTGTGTGTGTGTGTGTGTGTGTGTGTACGTACTTTTCGTTTCGGCATTTACTTAATATAGTTTCCCAATAAGTCTATTCATCAATGTATTTACATGTCATAAATGCAAGTGCAAATATTGCAAAAAATCATTGTGCTTAGCAGTTTAAGCAGCAGCAGCAACAGCAGCAGCAGCAGCAGCAGCAGCAGCAGCAGCTTAGTGAAGTGTTTAGTCTGGTGCACAATCTAGTAATCAATGCTCTCCCTCTTTCTTTTCAGACTCGTGAAGTGAGACTCCAGACAGACTAAGAGTAAAGAATAAAACACTTCATAAACAAGAGGAGGAGGAGACGCAGCAGAAGGCGAAGGAAGAGGAGGAGAGTAAGGAGGTGGGCCAAAGGACGTGTTTGTTTGCCAGCCTTGCCCCAGGCTCCAGGCCCCAGGCTCCAGGCCCCAGGCTCCAGGCTCCAGGCCCCAGGCTCCAGGCCCCAGGCTCCAGGCCCCAGGCTCCAGGCCCCAGGCTCCAGGCCCCAGGCTCCAGGCCCCAGGCTCTAGGCCCCAGGCCCCAGGCTTCAGGCTCCAGGCCCCAGGTTTCAGGCTCCAGGCCCCAGGCTCCAGGCTCCAGGCTCCAGGCCCCAGGCTCCAGGCCCCAGGCTTCAGGCTCCAGGCCCCAGGTTTCAGGCTCCAGGCCCCAGGCTCCAGGCCCCAGGCCCCAGGCTTCAGGCTCCAGGCCCCAGGCTTCAGGCTCCAGGCTCCAGGCCCCAGGCTCCAGGCTCCAGCCTTATCTGGGAATAAAACTCTGAGGAAATATGGACACACTTAAGTGAAGAAAGATTTTCCATAGCCTCTCCATATATACTTACCGTCTTGTGCTGTGTCAGATATACTCCTGAACACTTTTACAATGCTGAGAAAACCACACACACAGACTGGTAGCTTTCATTACAGTAAGTTTCTGGCCATCTATAACACAGTTTTCACTTGTTACTGAAGAGTTACTTAAAAACGTCTTAAGTTTCGGGAAGGTAAAATATAATGTCTCCCTCTTATAAGAAATGGAGCTTCTAGAAAGTAAATTGACTAAATTAGAGTTTTTTTCATTTATTTTCAGCTTATTTCATGTTTAGAGATTCTACGAAACGCATAACAGGAAGCGAGATATAAGAATAAGTGTGGGAACATCTCCTGCATAGCTCCGTCATCATGTAATAGTGAGGATGGAGATGTTAGAGCCGCTGGTGCTGCTGGTGACACTCATCCTCCTCGTCCTCATCATTGCACTCACTCAGGTCATACTCGACGGCAACATTTTCCTCAACAGGACACAAAAATAAAAGTTTTCCTTCGGTAGACAAGAGGACTAAAACCTCAATAAACTAAGGCAATAGAAATTAAAACTGATTTTTTTTCCTAAAAAAATATAACATCTTTTTAGTACAGAGAAAAACTAATAAGCTAGCAGACTAAAAATAATAAAAAAAATATCTTTCAGTTTCCACACTATTTGACATTGCAGAAAACTAAAGTGCTAGCCTAAGAGAGAGCTTTTGCCTCAGAGGAATGCTTCATAAATCTAAGTTTTGGACGAAAATTTTCTAAAAGACCAATGCTAATGCACTGATCTTATCTGAAAATTTTGCAGTAGGGAAACTGCTTATTCCGGGTCTACCAACAACTTTTTTTGGAAGATGTCTGGTCCCACCAGAAACTAGTGGATGGCAGACGGCTCAGGGCCTGTCGGATTCTTGATCGTCCATATAGTCTTGTACCAGTCAGCTCCTTCATAGTATCGCAAATTAACATGTGAGCATCTCGAATACCTACGAGGATATTCAGAAAAGGAATAAGTCACTGACCTTGCAAATAGGAAACAGAAGACTCATCAAGAAACTTTTGAAAGTCGTATGAAAATGACATGTATAATGTCACAGGTGTTTGTGGAGAAGGTGGAAATGAGCCTAGCTTAAATCTTGCCAGATAAAGAGTGAGAAAAAAGTTCTGTTAGCTGTGAACGTTGCAGAGTGAAAGGGAAAAATATTGACATAGTCAGCAACAAAATATCAAATCTCAAAACAAAAATTTTAGTAGCAAAGTTGAGGTGGTGAGGCGGCGACACTGCTTCCACAATCAGGTTCAAGAGGACAATCTGTGAGGGCAAAATATTTTATAGTGAAAAGTTCCCGGGTCTTCTGAGTCGGCAAGGAAAAGTTGAAGTCTTAAGGAAGGAGAAAAAAAATTGAGGGAGAATGGTTAAGCTCACATGGAATCTAAAGGCCAAGGGTGATTTGCTGGTAAAGAAAGGAGAACAGAAAAAGCTGGGGCTATTGGTATACACAATACACTATTGGTATGTTTGTTTGCAGTCCAAACTAGTAAACAAAAGATGGCGCTGCTGGCTTGTCCAGTGACAATCTGGTGAACGAGTCTGTACACTTTATTTAATGAATTTTGAAATGAGACACCGAAGTTTCTTTAAAATATAGTTATGTTTCTAAATACAAACGGTCTCTAAAGAAAAATTACGAAATAATAAGTTACAGGTAGTCAAGTACCAACCCTGTTAGTCAAGTACCAACCCTATTAGTCACGTACCAACCCTGTTAGTCAAGCAACAGTAATTCATGTCAAGCATTAGTTCTGTTTCCAGTCAGGAATCAACACTTAATCCAGTACAAACTCTTCTATTCAAGTACCAGCAGTCCAAGTTAAGCAGCAGAACTACCTGTTAAGTAGCAGATCAGCAGCACCACTTTTCAATACCAGGTGTCCTATTCAAGTACCAGCCCTTCTAGTCAAGAATTAACACTTCCAGTTAAGTACCAGCATTTCCAGTAAGGAGCAGCTCTCTCAGTCAGGTACTAACCTAATCACATACCAACATCACTACTCACACTTCACAGTTCGAGGCCAAGTAGCAGTTAGACAGTCAGTCGCCCACCACCCTTTCCCCCGTCCTCCAAGGAGCACATCCAAGAATTAACTGTAGCAGTTAATTCTCCACCGTCCCCAAAGCTCACTACGGCCATTGTCTCTGACCTTCAGCATATATAGCCAAACATGAATTGAACGCTGAATGAACATGGCAGTTCCCGATCACTGAAGAACTTAAAAAATACAAAAACATTGCCAGCCGGACAACGCACAAACTTCTTTAAAGTGAATAAACACGAAATGTAATGAATACTGAAGTCAATGAAAATATTAGGCGATTAAACTGATACTTGACGAAGGAATGAATCATGAGCATAGCGAAAAATCTACGACTCGGGAAATAATTAATATTATCATGAGGCATTAACTGAACATACTGGGTAGCATCATGCGTCAGAGACTACAGCATACTAAGTAACTTCACGCAGTAGTGAAAAACGCATACTGGTAGCAACATATATTGTGTGTGTGTGTGTGTGTGTGACGCCAGCTACTCACAAGCCAAGACTGTGACGGAGGAACACGTCTCCTGACACCGGCTTTAGTTCACCACCTGGACATAACACATTATTTGGAGAAATAAGACGAAAACCGACGTGCACAACATTTCACCAATAAAATAAGAACAAAATACGATACATAGTATACTCTACTTTATTACCTGTTCCTAATTAAAAAAAATATATATTCGAGAAAACTTGGAATATAGGTGGACAAAAATAACCCGAGGCTGACTTAATTAACAGATATTTCTCGTCTGACAAGAGACAGGGAAAAAACTTTTAATTGTATCGTGGAAGAGGCGAGGCGAGAGACCAGCAGCCAGCGAGAGACATTACGTCCTCTGAGACCACGACTGTGAGAAAACCTGCCCACATATATCAGAGAGACGCCAGAAGGAAGAGGGACATATAAGAGCAGAGGAATGAGACACGAGATAAGAATGTATAAGAAATAATTTGAAGAAATGAATGAGAAAAGATCACATGATAACATGGTACAACAAGAGTGAAAAGATCACATGATAACATGGTACAACTAGAGTGAAAATATCACATGATAACATGGTACAACTAGAGTGAAAAGATCCCATGATAACATGGTACAACTAGAGTGAAAATATCACATAACATGGTACAACTAGAGTGAAAAGATCCCATGATAACATGGTACAACTAGAGTGAAAAGATCCCATGATAACATGGTACAACTAGAGTGAAAAGATCCCATGATAACATGGTACAACTAGAGTGAAAAGATCCCATGATAACATGGTACAACTAGAGTGAAAAGATCACATGATAACATGGTACAACTAGAGTGAAAAGATCACATGATAACATGGTACAACTAGAGTGAAAAGATCACATGATAACATGGTACAACTAGAGTGAAAATATCACATGATAACATGGTACAACTAGAGTGAAAATATCACATAACATGGTACAACTAGAGTGAAAAGATCCCATGATAACATGGTACAACTAGAGTGAAAAGATCCCATGATAACATGGTACAACTAGAGTGAAAAGATCCCATGATAACATGGTACAACTAGAGTGAAAATATCACATAACATGGTACAACTAGAGTGAAAAGATCACATGATAACATGGTACAACTAGAGTGAAAAGATCGCATGGTCTTATGTAAAACAAATATGAACTGGTCTAAAGAACAAAGTAGAGAGAGGCACAGAAATAAAATTAAATTAAATTGAATGAAATATAACCACTGAAACCAAATATGAACGAAGAAACATTAATACGATCAAGTGCAGAATAGTGGACAAAAAAAACTTACAAGATAAATATTAGTGAAATGAAAAAAAACACGAAAGAAAAATATAAATATAATTAAGAAATAAATAAGAAAGAATAAGTAAAAGTGTACTTCTTAAGAGTAAAAAAAGTCATTAAAAAATAATCTTGCCAGAGAATCTAATGAAAGTCAAACAAAAAAAAAAATACTCTTGTATCCGCTTTAATTTTGTTTGTTATTTGTTAGACAATTAGACAGAAAATACAGCTTAGAAAAGAGTGAAAAAAAATGACAGAACATATATTTATATAGAAATAAAATTTGTTAAGAAGTGTTTTATCGATTCAATTATCCCAAAGTTTTTCACAAGCACATCTGTTATTTAATTTTTTTAGTGTTGGAACACGCAGTTTTTTTCAGTGAGAAAATCATATCGAGACGAGGTGACGTTAAACTAAACTAGTAAGTAAAGAAAGAATTCCAGCCCGAACATTTACTAAAATTTGTAAACGTGGAACAGCTGGTTGTAAATGTGAAGCAGCTGGTTGTAAATGTGGAACAGCTGGTTGTAAATGTGGAGCAGCTGGTTGTAAATGCCAGTTTGTTTTGCCTCTAGCGAAATACTGTAAGTCTGAAGAACTCATTCAGACTCTTACTCAGAGTGCTCACTGCAAGCAAGACAATAAAATAATGATTTAAAGACTAGAGGACGGCCAAGAAGTAGACATGGCGTGGATAAGTGTGATGACTGTGTTCTTCGCTCTCTTCACATTCCACGGGAACCTGAGTTTTGCCTCGTCCATACAGAGGAACTCCTACACGAAAAACACCGGTGGTCGGCCCGGGGAGGAGCTGAATACTCTCTGGGACCATAACGTAGACCCTGGCAGTTCCAATGCTATTTACTCGCCTCCTGAAGTTGCTTCTCTCATCATGTATACATCGACGTCTCAAACGCCACAGCACGTGAATACTCCTCACCGTCGCAACCAACCAAGTGGCTCCAATCATGCCTCTCTTTCTTCGTCCAATATATTCACTTCATCCTCCTTATCGTCTTCGTCTTCCTCTAATTTGCCGTTCGCTCCTTATTTTTCGTCGTCCACCTCCAACACCAGCACGAACATAAGCATGGAGGAGAAGTGTAGCCTGAAACAGCTCGAGACCTCTACAAGGAAACAAAAGTTCTACATCAACAACTATCTCAGCCCCAGGAGCAATTCCTCCCTGGAGAACATCACTATCGGCTTCCTCTCCTCCTTCAAGTACAACAAGGTAAGCAGACTCCTTTAGATACTTAAGCTGTTAATATGCACAGCGTGTATGTCAACACAACTCACGCACTCATTCCTTCAAGCGAAAACAAGGTAAGTGTCCCTTGTGTCAGTGTTTGTGCCAACGTCATTCTTCCATAACGAAAAATATAATACACAAATACTGTATCTGTGACCAATTTAAAAAAAAAAAAAAAGCTGATCAATGGAACCTGTCAAAACTAAAGAACATAAATATTTCTCTTGATAAGAAAATGGAATTTCCTTTACTATCCTCCCATTTCTTGGATCATACCTAATTAATCCATGTTTCCTATGCGCCGTATGATCCTTTCAGGTACTACTGCAGGTACCACTATTATTTCTACAGGAATTACTACTATTACTACGGGAATACTTCTACTACAAATACTAATAATAATAATAATAATAGTAATAATACTAAATCCTTATTTAAATAAGAGTAACAGTCACAGTACCGTGGCTGGAACAATTCAAATAATAATATACATTTAGAGAGGAAACTATAGATAATGTTTCGGACCACTCAGAACCATCAAGTCTCAACTGATTGAAAGAAAGCAGAGGTCAGATAGGGGCAGCACCAGGACTTCTTTTTATATGGAGACTGAGGATGGGGCTACCTGGCTGGATGGGGCTATCTGGCTGGATGGAGGCTACCTGACTGGATGGAGGCTATCTGGCTGGATGGAGGCTACTTGGCTGGATGGAGGCTACCTGGCTGGATGGAGGCTATCTGGCTGGATGGAGGCTACCTGGCTGGATGGAGGCTACCTGGCTTGATGGAGGCTATCTGGCTGGATGGAGGCTACCTGGCTGGATGGAGGCTACCTGGCTGGATGGAGGCTACCTGGCTGGATGGAGGCTACCTGGCTGGATGGAGGCTATCTGGCTGGATGGAGGCTATCTGGCTGGATGGAGGCTATCTGGCTGGATGGAGGCTACCTGGCTGGATGGAGGCTACCTGGCTGGATGGAGGCTATCTGGTTGCATGAGAGCTACTTGGTTGAATTGGGGCTATTTGGTTGAATGGGGGCTGTCTGACTGGATGGGTGGCTAGAGGAACTCTCACGCTCTCAGAGTAAGTACTCACTTTTACTTAGAGTGAATATTACAAATCAATAAACATAGCAATATATTGTAAAGATTCTTTTATTCACTTTATAAGAGTGAGAAAACAATTGCCAACATCAAAAAATAAGAACAGTAAATACATGAAATTAATTAATTCATTCTGCTCTCTGAGAGACTCAGCGGAACTGAAAAGTTATAACAGTGAGATTCAGAGTAACTGAGAAGTTACTGTTGTTATGGTTGGAAGCAAAAGTATTTACATATATAACTGAAATATCACTTATATTATCACTGTTGTTCCTCAAGTAAATTCCTGTTATTCGCAGGCAGGAAAAACTGACCTTCACATGCTGCATAATTAACTGGCAAAGTCACATGATGCTCGCCACCTGATATAGATCTTTGAAAGCGTTATAATATGGTTAAAACATAGTAACAAATTCTAGTGAAGTTATAATATAGCCCTGATGTCTTTTTTTTTCGTATTAATATGTAGCAATTGATGACGTGACACTTAAACTTTTGTCTTTAATACCACAGCTAAATGTTATTTCGGGAGCACAAAATTTCTCTAGAATTTTTGCATCTTTAGAATTCAGTGCTATACGAGTTGTTTGAAAATTGCCTGTTTAATGCATTGTCTAACTTGTTTTTTGACAAGAATTCGTGAGAAGCAGTCATTTTCTGGCATTATTTAAGTAGAGAATTAACAACAAACTCCTGCAAATGATGTGACTGAGAGCGTTGTTAATTTTTTTTTGTTACTGATCCATACCAGAGTCTTTATACTAGTGAAACGCATCTTATAAGATGTGCCACGAATTTTCACTGCGTTTTTCCTGAAGGTCAAACGGTGCTGACTGATAAGGTCCGCAGCAGATGCCACCTGGTGGTGACTGAGGTGGTCAGCAGGAACTTAGTGATTTGCAGTAATTCAAAGAGTGATTATGAATAACTTATCAATAACATTCTGTAGGGCCCTTCCTTTTATTGCTAGTAATATTAATTTGACAGCGGAAAAAAGCAGTGTCTTGACAGGAACATCTTACTCTGATATCCTCTTTAGTCTACTGGATCTTTTGAAGAGTCAAGCTCCTTCCAGAATAAAAAAGTTGTACAAATTCGGGACTGTAACACAGTACTCGGTCACTATGTTAATGCTGTTTACATGCTCCTCCAGTGCTAAGTTTACATGCTCATCCAGTGCTAAGTTTACATGCTCATCCAGTGCTAAGTTTACATGCTCCTCCAGTGCTAAGTTTACATGCTCCTCCAGTGCTAAGTTTACATGCTCCTCCAGTGCTAAGTTTACATGCTCATCCAGTGCTAAGTTTACATGCTCATCCAGTGCTAAGTTTACATGCTCCTCCAGTGCTAAGTTTACATGCTCATCCAGTGCTAAGTTTACATGCTCCTCCAGTGCTAAGTTTACATGCTCCTCCAGTGCTAAGTTTACATGCTCATCCAGTGCTAAGTTTACATGCTCATCCAGTGCTAAGTTTACATGCTCCTCCAGTGCTAAGTTTACATGCTCATCCAGTGCTAAGTTTACATGCTCATCCAGTGCTAAGTTTACATGCTCCTCCAGTGCTAAGTTTACATGCTCATCCAGTGCTAAGTTTACATGCTCATCCAGTGCTAAGTTTACATGCTCCTCCAGTGCTAAGTTTACATGCTCCTCCAGTGCTAAGTTTACATGCTCATCCAGTGCTAAGTTTACATGCTCATCCAGTGCTAAGTTTACATGCTCATCCAGTGCTAAGTTTACATGCTCCTCCAGTGCTAAGTTTACATGCTCATCCAGTGCTAAGTTTACATGCTCATCCAGTGCTAAGTTTACATGCTCCTCCAGTGCTAAGTTTACATGCTCATCCAGTGCTAAGTTTACATGCTCATCCAGTGCTAAGTTTACATGCTCATCCAGTGCTAAGTTTACATGCTCATCCAGTGCTAAGTTTACATGCTCCTCCAGTGCTAAGTTTACATGCTCATCCAGTGCTAAGTTTACATGCTCATCCAGTGCTAAGTTTACATGCTCATCCAGTGCTAAGTTTACATGCTCATCCAGTGCTAAGTTTACATGCTCATCCAGTGCTAAGTTTACATGCTCATCCAGTGCTAAGTTTACATGCTCATCCAGTGCTAAGTTTACATGCTCATCCAGTGCTAAGTTTACATGCTCATCCAGTGCTAAGTTTACATGCTCCTCCAGTGCTAAGTTTACATGCTCCTCCAGTGCTAAGTTTACATGCTCCTCCAGTGCTAAGTTTACATGCTCCTCCAGTGCTAAGTTTACATGCTCATCCAGTGCTAAGTTTACATGCTCATCCAGTGCTAAGTTTACATGCTCATCCAGTGCTAAGTTTACATGCTCATCCAGTGCTAAGTTTACATGCTCATCCAGTGCTAAGTTTACATGCTCATCCAGTGCTAAGTTTACATGCTCATCCAGTGCTAAGTTTACATGCTCCTCCAGTGCTAAGTTTACATGCTCATCCAGTGCTAAGTTTACATGCTCATCCAGTGCTAAGTTTACATGCTCATCCAGTGCTAAGTTTACATGCTCATCCAGTGCTAAGTTTACATGCTCCTCCAGTGCTAAGTTTACATGCTCCTCCAGTGCTAAGTTTACATGCTCATCCAGTGCTAAGTTTACATGCTCATCCAGTGCTAAGTTTACATGCTCATCCAGTGCTAAGTTTACATGCTCCTCCAGTGCTAAGTTTACATGCTCCTCCGGTGCTAAGTTTACATGCTCCTCCAGTGCTAAGTTTACATGCTCATCCAGTGCTAAGTTTACATGCTCATCCAGTGCTAAGTTTACATGCTCATCCAGTGCTAAGTTTACATGCTCATCCAGTGCTAAGTTTACATGCTCCTCCAGTGCTAAGTTTACATGCTCATCCAGTGCTAAGTTTACATGCTCATCCAGTGCTAAGTTTACATGCTCATCCAGTGCTAAGTTTACATGCTCATCCAGTGCTAAGTTTACATGCTCATCCAGTGCTAAGTTTACATGCTCATCCAGTGCTAAGTTTACATGCTCATCCAGTGCTAAGTTTACATGCTCATCCAGTGCTAAGTTTACATGCTCATCCAGTGCTAAGTTTACATGCTCATCCAGTGCTAAGTTTACATGCTCCTCCAGTGCTAAGTTTACATGCTCATCCAGTGCTAAGTTTACATGCTCATCCAGTGCTAAGTTTACATGCTCCTCCAGTGCTAAGTTTACATGCTCATCCAGTGCTAAGTTTACATGCTCATCCAGTGCTAAGTTTACATGCTCATCCAGTGCTAAGTTTACATGCTCATCCAGTGCTAAGTTTACATGCTCATCCAGTGCTAAGTTTACATGCTCATCCAGTGCTAAGTTTACATGCTCCTCCAGTGCTAAGTTTACATGCTCATCCAGTGCTAAGTTTACATGCTCATCCAGTGCTAAGTTTAGCCAATGAGCAAAACAGTGAACGAACAGTGCTTAAGGAATTTATTTTCAGAGCTTCTCCAGTACTTCGTTACTACAGCTTGACATTACAGCAGCGCCATCTAACACTGCTCAAGGTTGAATCATCAGACACACCATCAGCTGCTGTAACACGGAGACATGACACATGAACGTCTCCAGTGTGCACATACCGTACAACTACAGACATCCGCCCTCTTTCATATATATTTTGTTTAGTTTCACAAGTAGTGCAGTATGTCCTGCTATTCTGACGTCTTCACTGATTTCCTTTCTGACCATAGATGCCGTAATACTGATGATTTCATCTTGTATTCATGATGAATATATTTGGCGTTGCCAGATACACGGAAACTATCATTACTGAAACTTCTATATCTTTATTCCTAAATGTTTCGCCTACACCGTCGATCGAGTACACAATAGTCAGTAGGAACAGCAGAGACGATTACATCGTCTTCACATCTTTACTGCTTCTACTAACTCTTCTGTACTCGACTGAAGAGACCTTCTGTATATGTGAAAGTGCTTTAGAATAAAGATACATAGCTGTAGCACATGTATCTTACTTGTCAACCTGTCGGTCTGTATACCATTATCAAATCCACACTGTCAGACACTGCAACACAACGGTGTCTCGCAACAGAAAACACCTTTCAAAATTTTACAAGTGATAATGGATGGATCTGAGAGGGACGTGACCTCGCAGTGATTACATTCTGTCTTCTACTAGTGTGGTGCACCTCACCTCGCAGTGATTACATTCTGTCTTCTACTAGTGTGGTGCACCTCACCTCGCAGTGATTACATTCTGTCTTCTACTAGTGTGGTGCACCTCACCTCCTGACAGTATACAAGTCTCCATACTGTTACTTCAAGTTCACATTGTTCCAGACTATAGAGCAAAACAAGTTTGGCAAGGAAGCAAAAAGTACTAGGTCAGCTTTTCCTTTATGTTTTAGGGGCATTGCAGCGGCGTAGGACGCTGTGAGGTCAGATTACTTTTCACACTACTGGGAGTCACACTGACGCCAGGATAACCAACAAAGAACACTGATCCATGCGTTAGTGTGAACAAAGTGTCTCACAAAACACGATAAACACTTACAGAGAAGTGTGATCAACTTTAGTGATAAATTGTGAACAATAAAGAGAAATCTTGTGGAACATAGTGTACCAGTGTGCGTATTCCTAGACTATGGAAGACGTGGACATCCAAGGACACCTCAGCTTCTATCAAGTCACTCATACCTGTCGAGGGTGTAAAGAACACCATAGCTCACGTTACAAGAGCAAGGTGGGTTGCAGATTTCTTGTAGTACGGGGGACTGCGCAGTTCTTGAGTCGCAAGGAGTTTGTAATCAACCTATAGTCGGCAGTGAGGTGCGGACTTTTGAGTCCACACAGGTAAGTTCGTCAGCAATCAGTGAATGAAATATGCTGACGTAACACCCCCTAGGGGTAAATTATTAACATAATATACTCTATTACAGTCCGTTGTGAAGTGGATAAGACAGCTTCTCAAGACCTCGCCTGCAGGGGCGGCTGTGTGGGCTATAGCTGTCATATTCAGCTAAGTTTCCCCTATATTTAATCTTTAACCTTAGCTGGTAAACCATTTCTCAGCAGGTCTAAAATAGACAAAAATATATTAGTTCTGCTAGAGCATGAACGCCTTCTTCAAATTCCTTTCTACTTTCAATTTCAAAATTAAAACGCTGATGCTTGTGCCTAAAAAATTCCTTGTACAAAATACAAAAAAAAAAAAAAATAAATAAAATAAAATAAAAAGGATACTGGGAAAACTTGAAAAGGTTTTGAAATAAGTTGCTCAAAATTTCACTTGATAAGTAAACAAAAATACAAAATTACTTGTCAAACAAACGAATGAATGGGAAATAAAAATATTTTTAGGCAGAAAGAGAAGTTAGAGAACGTGAAAAACCAAGGAATGAAAGACTCTAAGGGATACAGGGATACATGATATACCACCAAGGGATACAGGGATACATGATATACCACCAAGGGATACAGTGATACATGATATACCACCAAGGGATACAGGGATACATGATATACCACCAAGGGATACAGGGATACATGATATACCACCAAGGGATACAGGGATACATGATATACCACCAAGGGATACAGGGATACATGATATACCACCAAGGGATACAGGGATACATGATATACCACCAAGGGATACAGGGATACATGATATACCACCAAGGGATACAGGGATACATGATATACCACCAAGGGATACAGGGATACATGATATACCACCAAGGGATACAGGGATACATGATATACCACCAAGGGATACAGGGATACATGATATACCACCAAGGGATACAGGGATACATGATATACCACCAAGGGATACAGGGATACATGATATACCACCAAGGGATACAGGGATACATGATATACCACCAAGGGATACAGGGATACATGATATACCACCAAGGGATACAGGGATACATGATATACCACCAAGGGATACAGGGATACATGATATACCACCAAGGGATACAGGGATACATGATATACCACCAAGGGATACAGGGATACATGATATACCACCAAGGGATACAGGGATACATGATATACCACCAAGGGATACAGGGATACATGATATACCACCAAGGGATACAGGGATACATGATATACCACCAAGGGATACAGGGATACATGATATACCACCAAGGGATACAGGGATACATGATATACCACCAAGGGATACAGGGATACATGATATACCACCAAGGGATACAGGGATACATGATATACCACCAAGGGATACAGGGATACATGATATACCACCAAGGGATACAGGGATACATGATATACCACCAAGGGATACATACTACCCTAGAATACAGGGATACATAATATACCACCAAGGGATACATGGATACATAATATACCACCAAGGGATACAGGGATACATGATATACCACCAAGGGATACTGGAATACATGATATACCACCAAGAGATACAGGAATACATGATATACCACCAAGAGATACAGGGATACATGATATACCACCAAGAGATGCAGGAATACATGATATACCACCAAGAGATACATGAATACATAATATACCAAGAGATACAGGGATACATGATATACCACCATGGGATACAGGGATACATACCACCCAGGGATACAGGGATGCATAATATACCACCAAGGGATACATGAATACATGATATACCACCAAGGGATACATTGATACATGATATACCACCAAGGGATACAGAGATACATACCACCCAGGGATACAGGGATACATAATATAACACCAAGGGATACATGATATACCACGAAGGGATACAGGAATACATGATAAACCACCAAGAGATACAGTGATACATGATATACCACCAAGAGATACAGGGATACATGATATACCACCAAGAGATACAGGGATGCATGATATACCACCAAGGGATACAGGGATACATGATATTCCACCAAGGGATACAGGGATACATGATATACCACAAAGAGATACATTGACACATGATATACCACCAAGGGATACAGGGATACATGATATACCACCAAGGGATACAGGGATACATGATATACCACCAAGGGATACAGGGATATATGATAAACCGCCAAGGGATACAGGGATACATGATATACCACCATGGGATACAGGGATACATGATATACCACCAAGGGATACATGATATACCACCATGGGATACAGGGATACATGATATACCACCAAGGGATACAGGGATACATGATAAACCGCCAAGGGATACAGGGATACATGATAAACCGCCAAGGGATACAGGGATACATGATAAACCGCCAAGGGATACAGGGATACATGATACACCACCATGGGATACAGGGATACATGATATACCACCAAGGGATACAGGGATACATGATATATACCTGGGGGGCATTCCGGGGGTCAGTGCCCTCGTTGATCCCCGTTAACCAGGCCTCGCCGTGGATCAGAGCCTGGTGAACCAGGCTGTTGCTGCCGGCCGCTGCAGTCCAACGTACGAACCACACCCCGGCTGGTTAGGTACTAACTCAAGGTCCAAATTCCAAAAACCATGAGTACAACCATTACAGGAGAGAAGGCCTGGTCACAGATCGGGCCGCGGGGGCGTTGACCCCCGGAACTCTCTCCAGGTAAACTCCAGGTAAGAAAACAACCGTCACCAACGGCAGAAGAATTCACTGAACAAGTAAGGAAGAGAGAGATCTAATCTTGAAAGCCTTGGATACCCACCACCAAATGTCATCGTCCATGTGTCCCATATTTCAACATTCCAAATGTTAACTGAACAAGAGCACTGCCCCAGAAATAATACCTGAGAGCAGGTGAGCCGAACACATACCTGAGAGCAGGTGAGCCGAACACATACCTGAGAGCAGGTGAGCCGAACACATACCTGAGAGCAGGTGAGCCGAACACATACCTGAGAGCAGGTGAGCCGAACACATATCTGAGAGCAGGTGAGCCGAACACATACCTGAGAGCAGGTGAGCCGAACACATACCTGAGAGCAGGTGAGCCGAACAAACACATTCCAGAGAAATGTTGGGGATCTTCGTAAAGTTTTCCTGGAACCAACAGATAGCAGAACCAGCATACAAATAAAATACTGTATACGTGATCTTTAGTAACAACTAAGAAGCAGAGACAGAACTGTCTCAAATACGATACATACCATCACAGTTTAATGAAACTAGGAAAAGGTATAAATCCAACAGCCAGCGTGAAGAGACGTTTCGTAACCGTATCTCCAAAATAAACAGAACTATCGAACATTTTTGAAAAGTGGTTCTGAGCACCTTGACCCACACCAGTCCATAGGAAAGTGGTTCTGAGCACCTTGACCCACACCAGTCCATAGGAAAGTGGTTCTGAGCACCTTGACCCACACCAGTCCATAGGAAAGTGGTTCTGAGCACCTTGACCCACACCAGTCCATAGGAAAGTGGTTCTGAGCACCTTGACCCACACCAGTCCATAGGAAAGTGGTTCTGAGCACCTTGACCCACACCAGTCCATAGGAAAGTGGTTCTGAGCACCTTGACCCACACCAGTCCATAGGAAAGTGGTTCTGAGCACCTTGACCCACACCAGTCCATAGGAAAGTGGTTCTGAGCACCTTGACCCCCACCAGTCCATGGAAAAGTGGTCTGAGCACCTTGACACACACCAGTCCATGGAAAAGTGGTCCTGAGCACCTTGACCCACACCAGTCCATGGAAAAGTGGTCTGAGCACCTTGACACACACCAGTCCATGGAAAAGTGGTCCTGAGCACCTTGACCCACAGCAGTCCATGGGAAAGTGGTCCTGAGCACCTTCACCCACACCAGTCCATGGGAAAGTGGTCCTGAGCACCTTGACCCACACCAGTCCATGGGAAAGTGGTCCTGAGCACCTTGACCCACACCAGTCCATGGGAAAGTGGTCCTGAGCACCTTGACCCACACCAGTCCATGGGAAAGTGGTCCTGAGCACCTTGACCCACACCAGTCCATGGAAAAGTGGCCCTGCGCACCTTGACCCACACCAGTCCATGGAAAAGTGGTCCTGAGCACCTTGACCCACACCAGTCCATGGAAAAGTGGTCCTGAGCACCTTGACCCACACCAGTCCATGGAAAAGTGGTCCTGAGCACCTTGACCCACACCAGTCCATGGAAAAGTGGTCCTGAGCACCTTGACCCACACCAGTCCATGGAAAAGTGGTCCTGAGCACCTTGACCCACACCAGTCCATGGAAAAGTGGTCCTGAGCACCATGGAAAAGTGATATACAGAAACAAATATTTTTCGCTGAGAGAAACAAGAAAATGAAATTTTAAGGACGTAGAATATTTAAAAAAAAAGTGGAAAAAGTATAAAAAATATGCTAAGGAACTTACAAAAAAAGTATTTGCGTACACACTGAGATCACACACAGTGAGATCATACACTCTGTGATCACACACAGTGAGATCATACACAGTGGGATCATACACTCTGAGATCACACACAGTGAGATCATACACAGTGGGATTATACACTCTGTGATCACACACAGTGCGATCATACACACTGAGATCACACACGCAGTGAGATCATACACACTGAGATCACACACAGTGAGATCACACACAGTGAGATCACACACACTGAGATCATACACACTGAGATCACACACAGTGAGATCATACACACTGAGATCACACACAGTGAGATCATACACACTGAGATCATACACACTGAGATCACACACAGTGAGATCACACATACTGAGATCACACACACTGAGATCATACACACTGAGATCACACACAGTGAGATCATACACACTGAGATTGCACACAGTGAGATCACACACACCTATATCATACACATTGAGATCACACACACTGAGATCATACACTCTGAGATCACACACACTGAGATCATACGCACTGAGATCACACACAGAGATCACACACACTGAGATAACACACACTGAGATCATACACTCTGAGATCACACACATTGAGATCACACACACTGAGATCACACACTGAGATCGCACACAATGAGATCACACACTGAGATCACTCACACTGAGATCACTCACACTGAGATCACACACACTGAGATCATACACACTGAGATCACACACATTGAGATCACACACACTGAGATCACACACACTGAGATCACACACACTGAGATCACACACTGAGATCATACACACTGAGGTCATACACACTGAGGTCATACAGATATCAAACACACTTAGATCATACACACTGAGATCACACAAATGAGATCACACACACTGAGATCATGCACACTGAGATCATACACTGAGATCATAGCCACTAAGATCATACACACTGAGATCATGGTCACTGAGATACAGAGATCATACACACTGAAATCATATACACTGAGATCACACACACTGAGATCATACACACTGAGATCATGCACACTGAGATCATACACACTGAGATCATACTGAGGTCATACACACTGAAATCATACACACCGAGATCACACGCACTGAGATCACACACACTGAGATCACACACACTGAGATCACACTCACTGAGATCATACACACTGAGATCATGACCACTAAGATCATACACACAGATCATGGTCACTGAGATACAGAGATCATACACACTGAAATCATACACACTGAGATCACACACACTGAGATCATGCACACTGAGATCATACACACTGAGATCATACACGCTGAGATCATACACACTGAGATCATACACGCTGAGATCATACACATTGAGATCACACGCTCTGAGATCATACACACTGAGATACACACTGAGATCATACACAGAGATACTGAGATCATACACATTGAAATCATACACACCGAGATCACACACACCGAGATCACACACACTGAGATCACTCACACTGAGATCACACACACTGAGATCACACACACCGAGATCACACACACCGAGATCACACATACTGAGATCACACACACTGAGATCACACATACTGAGATCACACACAATGAGATCACACATACTGAGATCACACACACTGAGATCACACATACTGAGATCACACACACCGAGATCACACATACTGAGATCACACACACTGAGATCACACACACATAACGGGTTTGTTTGGTATTCTGGTAGCGGGTGGATAAATGATACGTCTTCGGAGGCTTCTTACTTTATTGTTAAGTCGTGGTGGGTACACAGGCTTGTGTGTTTGTGCCCATGGCTCGGGCAGGGCCATCCCACGAGAGAGAGCTGGGAGGCCTTGTGTCTTGCTGCTAGGCCACTGTGTGAGTGAGGGTGAGGCAAGACTGGGCATACTGAAGTGGCAAGGCCTATAGGTGGCAGCACCAGCATGGCACGAAATTTGAACTAAGCTGGCAGACAGCATGGGCTGTCTGTGCAGACAGTACAGGCTGTCTACATACGCTCGGCCACCTACCGCGCGTCGTCCCGACGCGACAATACTGGTAGTAAAAGAAACTCGGTCTCTCTCTCATAGGAACAGGGCACAGAACACAAAATAAAAACATATATATACATATGGACATGGAAAAAAAACTTCCTACAGGGAGGGAAGAAAAAACATGTGGGGTGTGCTAAACATCGTGGTCATAGGCAATGAGCGTCGAAGGGCATCACAGCACGCCTTCCTGCGTCTGGACATACTGCAACACGGGAGACATCGCTGCGGCTGAGCTGTGACGTAACAGGTTACGGTCTCCTCTGGAACGGTGAAGCAGTCATCGTAGGAGTCGCTGCAGGTTTTCACTGAACCTGGGGCAAGACATGATGGTGCCCTCGAGTGAGGCGTCGACAAAACTCGGCAACTAGGCAGGACTTCTGGCAAGCGACTCAGGAGGACACTTCTCGACTGGTACTGTCGCTGGGCTGTCACTGCCAGCAAGCTTGGAGTGAGTTGTGGAGCGAGTCGTGGCAGAGACGACTGGGTGAAACATCTGGGAGTCGTAACATCATACACCAGACTGCAGTGAGAGAGCTAGCAGTCAAAGTGACATCTTCTTTGTGCAGGCTGCTCACTGAAGCTTGTGACACGAGGCTGACACAGCGCCTGCCGACAGGGCTAACTGCGCCTTGGCGAGTATCATTCGGCAGTTGGAGTTATAGCAGAGATTAGTCTAAGCATCCCCAGACTTGTTTCTCTACATATAACTGCACTCTGACGGTCTGGAGGTGAAGTGAAACAAATCTTGATGGGAATCGTAGCAGGTACGATTCTGCAGAACATCACGAGCGACGAGCATAAAAGCTTTCTGTACAAGAGGGCTCATACGCTCAGGGCTGAGTAATCAGCTGTCAAACACACTGGTCACACGGGTGACTTAACACAGTGGTGCTACTCAGGTCTGGCTTAGACCTCACTGGACACACGGAAACTTTACACACACCGCGGTACAACATGGCTTAAACTAGCAAATGATGCTTTTCTGTGCATAAAACTGACACTAAGACATATACTAAAATGTGAGAACACTGAGAGGAATAAATTAATACACGACATATATCTTCTCTCAATCTTCTCGACAATAATGAAACAATTACTGAACACTCGATGGTGACATCATGTGATGTCAGGCGTGATGTCGCGAGGTGACGTCAGCAGCACTGTGACGTCAGGCAGACATCTCGAGGTGACGTCAGGCAGACATCGTGAGGTGACGTCAGCAGACATCGTGACGTCATGAAGTCGGGCAGCATCGTGGGTGACGTCGATGTGATGCGGGCAGCAGACCACAGCATGTGGCCTGGGACATCTGGTAACTCGCGTAGCTCGTAGGTCTACGTGACATCATCGCCCACACCCACGTGGCGTCGTGATCCACGAGGTGTCGTGATCTACGTGGCATGCTGATCCACGTAGCTTCGAGTGGCCTCGGGCACTCGGATACACAGCTCTGGCAATGAATTCACATGGAAAACAGCAGAAAACACAGCAAAGAAGGAGGCAGTGGTGAGTGTATGGTAGTGTGGTGGCGAGGAGCATGGGTGAGTGTATGGCAGGGGAGCATCTGGCCATTCCTCCTCCTCCTCCACCCACAAACACGTGGAGAAGCTCACACTGGATGCAGAAATCACCACAAAACTCACCTCTGGCTTCCTGAAACAGCTGTGCTGAGCTGAACAACAGCAGCAACATACAAGTGACGCTGAACACGTGACTTGAGAAACAGCGTGGGATGCTAGCGTGGGGTCACTGTGACGCCACTTAAAATTCTCGAAGAAATTTGGAAAATTTCGGCTGGATCCTGCTTGTACCTGTGTCTGGATGCTCAAACGTGCAGACACGACATCAGGATAACTTGTTGAGAGACGGATGCTTCTTGCATGGGATGATGAAGTGAAGATGACTTCATCCCTCTTCCTTCCTCTATCAGGGCAAACACAACTGCCACGACCACCGCTGGTACCATTTATAACGAGCTTATTTGGTGTTCTGGTAGCGGGTGGTTAATGATACGTCTTCAGAGGCTTCTTCGTTTATTGTTAAGTCGTGGTGGGTACACAGGCTTGTGTGTTTGTGCCCATGGCCCGGGCAGGGCCATCCCACGAGAGAGAGCTGGGAGTACTTGTGTGTTGCTGCTAGGCCGCTGTGTGAGTGAGGGTGAGGCAAGTCTGGGCATACTGAAGTGGCAAGGCCTATAGGTGGCAGCACCAGCATGGCGCGAAATTTGAACTAAGCTGGCAGACAGCATGGGCTGTCTGTGCAGACAGTACAGGCTGTCTACACACACTGGGATCACACACACTGAGATCACACATATATCATAGTAAACAAATAACCAAGATTCAGTGCTGAACAATGCAGTAAACAACAGGAGAGTGGAAGGTCCGTTTAGTTCTCTCTCTACTTCTGCTATCATACATATTGTACATCTTACAGGAACGGATCCTACAGAATTTAAAAAGGATGTAGAAATCATAACCGCATTTGCAGCTCCTGAAGCTTACTTGAAGAATTCTTTATTTACTGTGTAAAGAAGTGCAGAGTAACAATTACACGAGCACTCAAAGTTCTCTGGAGAGAAATCTTTGATCAAAGTGAAATCTCGAAGTATTAATAATGTGCAGACTTGCCATATTTCCATATAAGAAATATTAGAACTCTGGCAAAGCTATTGCTGTATAGCCCTTGTGGCTTAGCGCTTCTTTTTGATTATAATATTAATAATAATAATGGCAAAGCTATTCGTATCAGTAGTATAAACATCGTCCATAATCAAATTTTTTGAAGAGGTTCTGAGACGGGAAATATTGCATTTTTTTTTTTTAAATATCTACTTAATGTCAACATGCAGTTTAATGAAACATTCTGTTTGTTATAGCTAATAAACTATTATAACTATGACAGAAAGTTACAGAAATTTGGAAGAAAATTGATGTTTATTTCTCATGTTTATACGGAGCTTCACCACAGCGTCATGTAACAGCCATCTTGGAAAAAGAGCTAATTTAAGAACAAAAATCAAAAGCTGGAAAATGGATATTAAGTTTTCTAACTTAAAGAAAACGAAAGAGTAAATAAAGCAGTATCTAGCTTTGGCGATGTAAAAAAAAATCAATACCCCAAAAGCAGCGTCTGGGCGCCTACACTGTTTCTCATCCTTGATGCAGATACACCGATACTCACTGGTTTCATTTTCGTAACGTTCACTGCGATGATTGCAAATCTTGCATGAAAGTTACTTCAGAAGAACATAAGGAAAGTTTGCGAACAGACAACAGAGTCATTTGTCTGCAAATCAAAGTAATGTGATGTTCAGTGTTGGCATATATCAACTGCTCAGTAACGGAAAAGAACGAAAACTTCAATACTGGCACCAGATAAATAACGCAAAAGGATTACCTCATTGAAAGAAGAGTATTTATATAAATGACTTGAGTATAATAATGTCAGGTGACCTGCGATTTAGAAAACACAATAAAGCATATACTGCGATGGCTAGAACAAGAATAACGTGGTAGATATTGAGAACTTTCAAAACATGAGACCTAATGCCGATGGTGATGCTTTTCAAATCACTCGTGCCCTCTCATTCAGAATTTGGTCCGGTGTTGACGGCTCCGTTGACGGCAAGAGATACCAGAGCTGGAACACACCGTTTGCTGCCTGCATATAGCCAACAAAGCATTTTAACTACTGGAAAATCGTCAAATTACTGGAAATGTATTCTCCAGAGCAGAGAAGACGTATTTGATAATACATTCACGGAATTTACCTAAAAAACTAATCTCATATCTACGAACTACTGTAATATATTAAAGTGAGAGATACAGAAGGAAATGTAAAGTAGACCAAGTGAAAAGTAGAGAAGCAATAGACATACTAACGAGAATAATGTGCCAATATTCATTATACAATATTATTCATTATTCTAGAGGCATATAGTATCAACAAATACTGCCAGAACAAGTGTGGAGGTTCTCAAGGAGAAACTAGTCCCAGAGCCTAGAGGTATGTCCTACGAGGAGAGGTTAAGGGAAATCAACATGACGACACTGGAGGACAGGAGAGATAAGGGGGACATGATAACGACATACAAATACTGAGAGGAATAGACAAGGCGGACAAAGACAGGATGTTCCAGGGATGGGACACAGCAACAAGGGGACGCAGTTGGAAGTTGAAGACACAGATGAATCACAGGTATGTTAGAAAGTATTTCTTCAGCCACAGAGTAGTCAGGAAGTGGAATAGTTTGGGAAGCGATGTAGTATAGACAGGATCCATACATAGTTTTAAGCAGAGGTATAGTGAAAAGGCGGGGCCAGGAGCTTGGACTCGACCTCTGCAACCTCAACTAGGTGAGTACACCCCCCCCCCACACACACACACAGAGGAAAGGCACTGCAATGGATCAGAGAATATCAAAAGGAGGCAACAACGAGTCATGGTACGTGACGAGGTGTCAGAGTATGGTCAGTCCTATGACCTGTGCTGTTTTTGGTATATGTGAATGACATAACGGAAGGGATAGACTCAGAAGTGTTCCTTTTTGCAGATGATGTGAAGTTAATGAGGAGAATTAAATCGTTCAAAGATCAGGCACGACTACAAAAAGACCTGGACAGGCTACAAGCCTGGTCCAGCAACTGGCTTCTTGAATTTAACCCTGCCAAATGCAAGGCCAAAAAGATCGGGGAAGGACAAAAAAGACTGCAGACAGTATAGTCTAGGTGGCCAAAGACTGCAAACCTCACTCAAGGAAAAAGATCTTGGGGTGAGTATAATACCGAGCACATTTCCTGAGGTGCACATCAATCAGATAATTGCTGCAGCGTACGGGCGTCTGGCAAACCTAAGAATAGCGTTCCGATACCTCAGTAAGGAATCGTTCAAGACTCTGTACGTCAGGCCCACACTGGAGTATGCAGCACCAGTTCGGAATCTACACCTTGCCAAGCACGTCAAGAAATTAGAGATAGTGCAAAGGTTTGCAACAAGACTAGTCCCAGAGCTAAGGGGATTGTCCTACAAAGAAAGGTTAGGGGAAATAGGCCTGACGACACTGGAGGACAGAAGGGTCAGGGGAGACATGATAACGACATATAAAATACTGCGTGGAATTGACAAGATGGACAAAGACAGGATATTCCAGAGATGGGGCACAGAAACAAGGGGTCACAATTGGAAGTTGAAGACTCCTATGAGTCAAAGGTATGTTAGGAAGTATTTCATCAGAGTTGTTAGGCAGTGGAACAGCCTAGAAAGTGACGTAGTGAAGGCAGGAACCATACATAGTTTTAAAACGAGGTATGATAAAGCTCATGGAGCAGGCAGAGGGACCTAGTAGCAATTAGTGAAGAGGCGGGGGCAGGAGCTGTGGCTCGACCCCTGCAACCACAAATGAGTACAAATAGGTGAGTACACACACACACACACACACACACACACACACACACACACACACACACACACACACACACACACACACACACACACAGACAGACAGACAGACACACACACACACACACACACACACACACACACACAGACACACACACACACAGACACAGACACAGACACACACACACACACACACAGACACACACACACACACACTGACACACACACACACACACACACACACACACACACACACACACACACTTGTATCAAAGCGCGCCAAAGTGGTTAGGCCACTTACCTTCATCATCCCTCCTCCTCTACCCCCACCCACCCTTTTCCCATATTTCCATCCTAGCCCATCCTTCTTCCGTCCCCATCTTACCAAAGCTCTGGTCATAACTCACCTCACCACTGAGGTCTTTGGTTCGATACCCGGTATCAAACCACCGATGTATTCCTTAAGACACTTGCTGTCCATTTTCACCTATCAGTAAAATAAGTACCTGGGTGATAGTCGACTCGTGTGGGTCGCATCCTGGGACAAAAATTACCTAATTGTCCCGATATGCTCTGCATAACAAGGCCTGGTCACAGACCGGGCCGCGGTGGTGGCCCGGTCTGTGACCAGAAATCTGGTCTGTGACCCGAAACCCTCTTCAAGTATACACCATGTATTACGATGGACTTTCTCTATAGTAGTATGTCACTGACGTCAGCTATGGCCTGTATACCTTGTACATGAAGAAATAAAGATATCATTATTATTAATGTTTGCCTCAGCTTTCTATTGTTTGCTTCAGCTATCTATTGTTTGCTTCAGCTATCTATTGTTTGCATCAGCTATCTATTGTTTGCTTCAGCTTTCTATTGTTTGCTTCAGCTATCTATTGTTTGCTTCAGCTATCTATTGTTTGCTTCAGCTATCTATTGTTTGCTTCAGCTATCTATTGTTTGCTTCAGCTTTCTATTGTTTGCTTCAGCTATCTATTGTTTGCTTCAGCTATCTATTGTTTGCATCAGCTATCTATTGTTTGCTTCAGCTATCTATTGTTTGCTTCAGCTATCTATTGTTTGCATCAGCTATCTATTGTTTGCTTCAGCTTTCTATTGTTTGCTTCAGCTATCTATTGTTTGCTTCAGCTATCTATTGTTTGCATCAGCTATCTATTGTTTGCTTCAGCTATCTATTGTTTGCTTCAGCTATCTATTGTTTGCTTCAGCTATCTATTGTTTGCTTCAGCTATCTATTGTTTGCTTCAGCTATCTATTGTTTGCTTCAGCTATTTATTGTTTGCTTCAGCTATCTATTGTTTGCTTCAGCTATCTATTGTTTGCTTCAGCTATCTTTGTTTGCTTCAGCTATCTATTGTTTGCTTCAGCTATCTATTGTTTGCTTCAGCTATCTATTGTTTGCTTCAGCTATCTATTGTTTGCTTCAGCTATCTATTGTTTGCTTCAGCTATCTATTGTTTGCATCAGATATCTATTGTTTGCATCAGATATCTATTGTTTGCATCAGCTATCTATTGTTTGCTTCAGCTATCTATTGTTTGCTTCAGCTATCTATTGTTTGCTTCAGCTATCTATTGTTTGCATCAGATATCTATTGTTTGCTTCAGCTATCTATTGTTTGCTTCAGCTATCTATTGTTTGCATCAGATATCTATTGTTTGCTTCAGCTATCTATTGTTTGCTTCAGCTATCTATTGTTTGCATCAGATATCTATTGTTTGCTTCAGCTATCTATTGTTTGCATCAGATATCTATTGTTTGCATCAGCTATCTGTTGTTTGGTTCCAGTTCTGTGTTTGATGCTCTGCAGCCAAAAATTGATTCCTTTCAGCTAGCTATTGAATGATTATGTCCAGACACTGTTTCTCATAACCAGTTTGTTTCTCACCACCAGTTGTTTATTTCTCACCACGGGTTGTTTCTCACTAGTTTGTTTCTAACCACCAGGTGTTTCTCACCACCAATTGTTTCTCACCACCAGTTTGTTTCTCACCACCGGTTGTTTCTCAACACCAGTTTGTTTCTAGCCATGAGTTGTTTCTCACCACCAGTTGTTTGTTTCTCACCACTAGTTTGTTTTTTTACCACCAGATGTTTCTCGCCACCAGTTGTTCGTTTCTCATCACCAGTTATTTCTCACTTCCAGTTGTTTCTCACCTTCAGTTGTTTGCTTCTCAACACCAGCTGTTTCTTACCTGCAGTTTTTTTCTCACTTCCAGTAGTTTCTCACCACCAGTTTCTCACCATCAATTGTTTCTCACCATTAGTTGTTTCTCACCACCAGTTGTTTCTCACCGCTAGTTGTTTCTCACCACCAGTTGTTTCTCACCACCAATTGTTTCTCACCATCAATTGTTTCTCACCATTGTTTCTCACCACCAGTTGTTTCTCACCACCAGTTGTTTCTCACCGCTAGTTGTTTCTCACCACCAGTTTCTCAACACCAGTTGTTTCTCACCACCAGTTGTTTCTCACCACCAGTTGTTTCTCACCACCAGTTGTTTCTCACCACCAGTTTCTCACCGCTAGTTGTTTCTCACCACCAGTTGTTTCTCACCACCAGTTGTTTCTCACCACCAGTTGTTTCTCACCACCAGTTGTTTCTCACCGCTAGTTGTTTCTCACCACCAGTTGTTTCTCACCATTAGTTGTTTCTCACCACCAGTTGTTTCTCACCATTAGTTGTTTCTCACCACCAGTTGTTTCTCACCACCAGTTGTTTCTCACCACCAGTTGTTTCTCACCATTAGTTGTTTCTCACCACCAGTTGTTTCTCACCATTAGTTGTTTCTCACCACCAGTTGTTTCTCACCGCCAGTTGTTTCTCACCACCAGTTGTTTCTCACCACCAGTTGTTTCTCACCACCAGTTGTTTCTCACCACCAGTTGTTTCTCACCACCAGTTGTTTCTCACCGCTAGTTGTTTCTCACCACCAGTTGTTTCTCACCACCAGTTGTTTCTCACCATTAGTTGTTTCTCACCACCAGTTGTTTCTCACCACCAGTTGTTTCTCAACACCAGTTGTTTCTCACCACCAGTTGTTTCTCACCACCAGTTGTTTCTCACCACCAGTTGTTTCTCACCTCCAGTTGTTTCTCACCACCAGTTGTTTCTCACCACCAGTTGTTTCTCACCACCAGTTTGTTTCTCACCACCAGTTGTTTCTCACCACCAGTTGTTTCTCACCTCCAGTTGTTTCTCACCACCAGTTGTTTCTCACCACCAGTTGCTTGTTTCTCACCTCCAGTTGTTTCTCACCACCAGTTGTTTCTCACCTCCAGTTGTTTCTCACCACCAGTTTCTCACCTCCAGTTGCTTGTTTCTCAACACCAGTTTGTTTCCCACTATCCGGTATTTGTATCGCACCTCCATTTAGTTTTTCGCATCAGGTTGTTTCTCACCGCCAATTGTTTGTTTCTCATCACCCGTTGTTTGTTGCTCATTGCCATTTGTTTGCTTCCTGTCAGTCACCTGTTGCTTGTTTTCAGCAATCTGTTTCCTGCTTCCAGCCACCTGTTGCCTTCTTCCTGCCATCTGTTGCCTGCTTCCAGCCACCTGTTGCCTGCTTCCAGCCACCTGTTGCCTGCTTCCAGCCACCTGTTGCCTGCTTCCATCCACCTGTTGCCTGCCTCCAGCCACCTGTTGCCTGCTTCCAGCCACCTGTTGCCTGCTTCCATCCACCTGTTGCCTGCTTCCATCCACCTGTTGCCTGCTTCAAATCACCTGTTGCCTGCTTCAAATCACCTGTTGCCTGCTTCAAATCACCTGTTGCCTGCTTCAAATCACCTGATGCCTGCTTCAGACTCACATGTTGCCTGTTTCCAGTCACCTGTTGCTTGCTTACAGTCACCTGTTGCTTGTTTTAAACCACATGTTGTTTCCAACCATCTGTTGCCTGCTTCCAGCCTCTTGTTGCATATTTGCATCCACCTTTTGCCTTTTTCAAGCCACTTTGCCTGCTTCCAGCCACCTGTTGCCAGCCACTTGCTGCCTGCTTCCAGCCACTTGTTGAGTGCTTCCAGTCACCTGTTGCCTGATTCCAGCCACCTGTTACCTGCTTCCAGCCACGTGCTGCCTGTTTCCCATCACCTTGCCTGCTGGCTGGCCTCGCTGTGCTGGATGGGCGAGTTCAATAATTTCTCAAGTGTTGTGTTAAAGGTGAGTGTACAGCTGGTCTCTCATAGTTGTCTCTACCTCAACCATCTCTATCCTCCCCTCCTCTTCCTCTGTCTCTCTTCTAAATCTCCTACCCTTCCACCACTAGCCTTTCCTATCTCTCGGATCCATGTTTGGCATAAGCCGGTAGGAGACTTGTACCTGCCTCGCATGGGCCAGTGGGCTTGCTGCAGTGTTCCTTCTTTCTTATGTTCTTATGCCCAACAGACTCGTGTCTGATAAATTAGACACATGTGCAACTCTTGGGTATCTTTATTGAGGAAACGTTTCGCCACACAGTGGCTTCATCAGTCCATACAAAGGAGAATCTTGAAGAACACGAGGAGAATGAGGTAATCAGTCCCTCAACCTTGAGTCGATGTGGTCAGTCCATCAATCTTGAATAGAATATTCAAGATTGATGGACTGACCACATCGACTCAAGGTTGAGGGACTGATTACCTCATTCTCCTCCTGTTCTTCAAGATTCTCCTTTGTATGGACTGATGAAGCCACTGTGTGGCGAAACGTTTCCTCAATAAAGATACCCAAGAGTTGCACATGTGTCTAATTTATCAACATGTCGGTTCTCTGAACCATTCATCTACAAAGACTCGTGTCTCTTGCTCTCAGCCCCTTATCTCTGTGGATCATCATTTACTCTGAATCTATATATCTCTCAGCTCTGTTTCCTATCCCCGTGCTAACCTCAGCCTCCCCTTCTTGCAGCCCTGTCTTCTCTGCCTCCCTTTCTCTCAGTCCCTTATCCTACCTACCCTGCCTCCCTGTCTCTCAGCCTCTTCACCTACTTACAGTGCCTTCCTTTCTCTCAGCCCCTTCACCAACTTACCCTGCCTTCCTATCTCTCATCCCCTTCACCAACTTACCCTGCCTTTCTATCTCTCAGCCTCTTCACCAACTTACCCTGCCTTCCTATCTTTCAGCCCCTTCACTTACCCTGCTTTCCTATCTCTCAGCCCCTTCGCCAACTTACCCTGTGATGTAGTCCAGCTGGGCTTGTGAGGTCTCTGGGGAGACCTAATTTAACCAATTATATGGTCACACCTTGCCTTGGCAAACGTCTGTAGCCACGCCCACGTCTGAGGTCTTTTGTTCTTGACGCCTCAGACCTAGGCGTCAGGTCGTACACGTGGTTGTGGAGGGTGCTTGGACCACCATAAAAGCCCAAGGAAGAGCTGAGTAGGGAGATTCGAGCGGAGCTGCTGCTGGGGTGCAGAGCTCCTGAGCAGAGACTACGAGCGGAGCTGCTGCTGGGGTGCAGAGCTCCTGAGCAGAGATCCGAGCGGAGCTGCTGCTGGGGTGCAGAGCTTCTGAGCAGAGACTTCGAGCGGAGCTGCTGCTGGGGTGCAGGGCTCGGGAGAAGGCTACTGAAGTCTCTGGAGGAGACTGTTGGAGGCATTGGGCAGAGTACTGGCTTGGCGCAGTACTCGTGCTGTGTAGGTCTTGGGACCTGTGGCTTAGTTCCTGTAGTGAACTGTCCTCTGTACTATATTGTAAGTAATATTCTGTTTCGCCAAGCTAATTGTATTCCCTGTCTCACTGCTTATACATACCATCCCATTTATTTAAACCACAATAATGTTCTGTTCCCAAATATATTATTGTACAAGGACTTAATAATAAACTGTGAGTAGAATAGTAATATTCACTGCCCACCGTTATTTATTCTTTTTTCTTATATTTTATTATGTTTATATGAGTGAAGAATGGGCGAGGCATATGTTAGTGAGTAGTGTAGAGTTAATGAGAGTGTCGTGGTGGTCACCACTGACCTGTCATTACCTACCTACCTCCGCTAATCTCACTCCTACCACCTCGCCTGTCTCTCCCCTGCCTACATAATCCCTTACTCCCATATTCCCCAAGTATATCCGATTCTTTCATTACCCCCCCCTACATGACAACCCTGCCTTCCTATCTCTCAGCCCCTTCACTAACCTACCCTGCCTTCCTATCTCTCAGCCCATTCACTAACTTACCCTGCCTTTCTATCTCTCAGCCCCTTCACTTACCCTGCCTTCCTATCTCTCAGCCCCTTCACTTACCCTGCCTTCCTATCATTCACATTTTCTCTCCATCTGTAAGTCAGTGTATCCCACTGTATCGTTAACTCTCAACTACTCTCTCCTAGCTTCTTTTCCTTCTTTACCTATCATTCAGTCACTATCTCCTCTGTGTCTACCTATCTCTCAACCACTATCTTCTACCCCCTCTATGTCTGTATCTCTCAACCACTATCCTCTACCCACTATGTCTATCTCTCAACCACTATCCTCTACCCCCTCTATGTCTGCCTATCTTTCAGTCACTATCATCTACCTCTCCCCTGTCTATCAATCAGCCAAAATTTCTCAACTTCATGCCTCCCTGTCTCCCTATATTATTTCCTATTTCTTCTCCTTCCATATCTTCCAGCTATTTCCTATTCCCCCTCCCTCGCTTCTCTATCTCTCAGTCCAGTCTCCCACTCCCCACTTTCTTATCTATTACTTCGGTGTGGTGAAGGTCATTTATATACAGTTCAGTATCGCCATGAGTTACATCTTCAGACATCAGGGCTGAAGAAGCAGCTTGTGGCTAAACGTGTCTTCTAATAAGCGTCCTGAACTGTACATAATTGTCTTCTTCCACATCTTGATGGTATCATCATACGATTTCTCTATTATTCGGAGGCAGCCGTAGCACTGACCCCTCCCCCAAGACATCCTTCAGGTATTCTTTAGGTATCCTGCTTGTATTCATTAGCTACTCTCTCTACTTATCTGTCTCTTAGTGAATATCTCCCATTACGTCTGCCTCACTACCTCTCCGTCGTAATATTTTGCTCCCAATGTCACTCTAGCTTTAAAAAAAAGCAACTCAGAATGCGACAAAGATTTAGAAATTCTGATTAGCAGTAATATAAAACCAAAACAACAGAGTTAGCGTTCACAGTACATTGCAGAGAATTCTTGGCTTCATATCAAGAAGTATAAACAGGAATGCTCACGTTTACAAAATGATATTTTATATAATTTTCTAAACAACGTGAGCATTCCTCTTATTTATACTTCCTGATATGAAGCCAAGAATTCTCTTCAATATATTGTGAACGCTAACTCTATGTTGTTTTGGTGATTAAGACAAATGTGCACCAATAAAGACACCCAACTGTTGCACTTCCATCTTCCACAGTCCTCAGGTTGCTCTTCAACTCTATATATCGTTGTTAGGCCTCATTTAGATTATATACCACAGTTCTGGCCACCATATTACATAATGGATATAAATACACTGGAAAACGTGCACAGAAATATCACAAAGTTGATTCCATGTATCAGAAATCTTTTCTACGAGGATACAGTGATGGCAGTGAATATCAACTCTCTAGAAAGATATAAAATTAGAGGGATATGTAAATGAAAAATAAGAAATAAAGAGGATGTAAATAACGTGCTAAAAATATCTACCCAAGACCAATAGAGGACTCGTAGCAATGGGTTAAGTTACAAAAATTTGCATTTAGAAAGAATAAAGGAAAACAGTGGTTTAGTAAAAGAGTTGTAGACGAGTGAAACAAACTCGTGAGTAAAGCTAAAACCGGGTGGATGTGTGTTGGACCATCCTAACATAGTTCAAGAACCATGCAACAATCCTTCTTCCTTATGCTATTAGCGAACATTCACGTCATTCTCAGACCATCCCTTCCTCTTTATTTTTTAGTCATCTGCTCTCCCTACATTACTATCACTCGGCTTATTCTCCTCTCTATATACTCCAGCATAGCTCCCCACACAACCTCCTCCACACTGTCCACACAACCTCCTCCACACTGTCCACACAACCTCCTCCACACTGTCCACACAACCTCCTCCACACTGTCCACACAACCTCCACCACACTGTCCACACAACCTCCACCACACTGTCAACACAACCTCCATCAAACTGCCCACACAACTTCCACCACACTATTCACACTACCTCCATCAAACTGCCCACACAACCATCACCACACTGTCCACACAACCTTCACCACACTGACCACACAATCACCACCACACTGTCCATACAACCATCACCACACTGTCCACATAGTCACCACCACACTGTCCACAAAACCATCACCACACTGTCCACACAACCATCATCACACTGTCCACACAACCATCACCACACTGTCCACACAACCACCACCACACTGTCCACACAACCACCACCACACTGTCCACACAACCACCACCACACTGTCCACACAACCACCACCACACTGTCCACACAACCATCACCACACTGTCCACACAAACACCACCACACAACCACCACCACACTGTCCACACAACCACCACCACACTGTCCACACAACCATCACCACACTGTCCACACAACTACCACCACACTGTCCATACAACCTTCACCACACTGTCCACACAACCACCACCAATCTGTCCACACAACCACCACCACACTGTCCACACAACCACCACCACACTGTCCACGCAACCACCACCACACTGTCCACACAACCACCACCACACTGTCCATATAACCATCACCACACTGTCCACGCAACCACCACCAAACTGTCCACACAACCATCACCACACTGTCCACGCAACCATCACCACACTGTCCACACAGCCTTCTCCACACTGTCCACACAAAAACAACCACACTGTCCACACAACAACAACCACACTGTCCACACAACCACCACCACACTGTCCACACAACCACCACCACACTGCCCACACAACAACAACCACACTATCCACACAACCACCACCACAATGTCCACCCAACCACCACCATACTGTCCACACAACCACTACCACACTGTCCACACAACCACCACCACACTGTCCACACAACCACCACCACACTGTCCACACAACCACCACCACACTGTCCACACAACCACCACCACACTGTCCACACAACCACCACCACACTGTCCACACAACCACCACAACACTGTCCACACAACCACCACCACACTGTCCACACAACCACCACCACACTGTCCACACAACCACCACCACACTGTCCACACAACCACCACCACACTGTCCACACAACCACCACCACACTGTCCATACAACCATCACCACACTGTCCACACAACCACCACCACACTGTCCACACAACCACCACCACACTGTCCACACAACCATCACCGCACTGTCCACAACCATCTCCACACTGTCCACACAACCTCCACCACACTGTCCACACAACCATCACCACACTGTCCACACAACCACCACCACACTGTCCACACAACCATCACCACACTGTCCACACAACCACCACCACACTGTTCACACAGCCATCACCACACTGTCCACACAGCCATCACCACACTGTCCACACAACCTCCACCACACTGTCCACACAACCATCACCACACTGTCCACACAACCACCACCACACTGTCCACACAACCATCTCCACACTGTCCACACAACCATCTCCACACTGTCCACACAACCACCACCACACTGTCCACACAACCATCACCACACTGTCCACACAACCATTACCACACTGTCCACACAACCACCACCACACTGTCCACACAGCCATCACCACACTGTCCACACAACCACCACCACACTGTCCACACAACCACCACCACACTGTCCACACAACCACCACCACACTGTCCACACAACCATCTCCACACTGTCCACACAACCATCTCCACACTGTCCACACAACCACCACCACACTGTCCACACAACCATCACCACACTGTCCACACAACCATTACCACACTGTCCACACAACCACCACCACACTGTCCACACAGCCATCACCACACTGTCCACACAGCCATCACCACACTGTCCACACAACCACCACCACACTGTCCACACAACCATCTCCACACTGTCCACACAACCATCTCCACACTGTCCATACAACCATCACCACACTGTCCACACAACCATCACCACACTGTCCACACAACCATTACCACACTGTCCACACAACCACCACCACACTGTCCACACAGCCATCACCACACTGTCCACACAGCCATCACCACACTGTCCACACAACCACCACCACACTGTCCACACAACCATCTCCACACTGTCCACACAACCATCACCACACTGTCCACACAACCATCACCACACTGTCCACACAACCACCACCACACTGTTCACACAGCCATCACCACACTGTCCACACAGCCATCACCACACTGTCCACACAACCTCCACCACACTGTCCACACAACCATCACCACACTGTCCACACAACCATCACCACACTGTCCACACAACCATCTCCACACTGTCCACACAACCATCACCACACTGTCCACACAACCACCACCACACTGTCCACACAACCACCACCACACTGTCCATACAACCATCACCACACTGTCTACACAACCTTCTCCACACTGTCCACACAACTTCCACCACACTGTCCATACAACCATCACCACACTGTCCACACAACCACCACCACACTGTCCACACAACCATCACCACACTGTCCACACAACCTTCTCCACACTGTCCACACAACCTCCACCACACTGTCCATACAACCATCACCACACTGTCCACACAACCATCTCCACACTGTCCATACAACCATCACCACACTGTCCACACAACCACCACCACACTGTCCACACAACCACCACCACACTGTCCACACAACCATCACCACACTGTCCACACAACCATCACCACACTGTCCACACAACCACCACCACACTGTCCATACAACCATCACCACACTGTCCACACAACCACCACCACACTGTCCATACAACCATCACCACACTGTCCACACAACCACCACCACACTGTCCACACAACCATCACCACACTGTCCACACAACCTTCTCCACACTGTCCACACAACCTCCACCACACTGTCCATACAACCACCACCACACTGTCCACATAACCATCACCACACTGTCTACACAACCTTCTCCACACTGTCCACACAACCTCCACCACACTGTCCATACAACCATCACCACACTGTCCATACAACCATCCCCACACTGTCCACACAACCAACATCACACTGTCCACACAACCGCCACCACACTGTCCAAACAATCTTCACCACACTGACCACACAACAACCACCAGACTGTCCACACAACCATCACAACACTGTCCACACAACCTTCTCCACACTGTCCACACAACCTTCACCACACTGTCCACACAACCATTACCACACTGTCCACACAACCACCACCACACTGTCCACACAGCCATCACCACACTGTCCACACAACCATCACCACACTGTCCACACAACCATCACAACACTGTCCACACAACCATCACCACACTGTCCACACAACCATCTCCACACTGTCCACACAACCACCACCACACAGTCCACACAGCCATCACCACACTGTCCACACAGCCATCACCACACTGTCCACACAACCACCACCACACTGTCCACACAACCATCTCCACACTGTCCACACAACCATCTCCACACTGTCCATACAACCATCACCACACTGTCCACACAACCACCACCACACTGTCCACACAACCATCACCACACTGTCCACGCAACCACCACCACACTGTCCACGCAACCACCATCACACTGTCCACACAACCACCACCACACTGTCCACACAACCATCACGACACTGTCCACACAACCACCACCATACTATCCACACAACCACACTGTCCACACAACCACCACCACAATGTCCACCCAACCACCACCACACTGTCCACACAACCATCATCACACTGTCCACGCAACCACCACCACACTGTCCACGCAACCACCATCACACTGTCCACACAACCACCACCACACTGTCCACACAACCTTCACGACACTGTCCACACAACCACCACCATACTATCCACACAACCACACTGTCCACACAACCACCACCACAATGTCCACCCAACCACCACCACACTGTCCACACAACCACCACCACACTGCCCACACAACCACCACCACACTGCCCACACAACAACAACCACACTGTCCACGCAACCACCACCACAATGTCCACCCAACCACCACCATGCTGTCCACACAACCACTACCACACTTTCCACACAACAACAACCACACTGTCCACACAATCACCACCACACTGTCCACACAACCAACACCACACTGTCCACACAACCACCACCACACTGTCCACACAACCACCACCACACTGACAACACAACCACCACCACACTGTCCACACAACCACTACCACACTGTGTACACAACCCCCACCACACTGTCCACACAACCACCAACACACAGTCCACACAACCACCACCACACTGTCCACACAATCACAACCTCACTGTCCACACAACCACCACCACACTGTCCACACAACCATCACCACACTGTCCACACAACCAACACCACACCTTCCACACAACCACCACCACACTGTCCACACAACCAACACCACACTGTCCACACAACCACCACCACACTGTCCGCACAACCACCACCACACTGTCCACACAACCACCACCACACTGTCTACACAACCACCACCACACTGTCCACACAACCACCACCACACTGTCCACACAATCACAACCTCACTGTCCACACAACCACCACCACACTGTCCACACAACCACCTCCACACTGTCCACACAACCACCACCACACTGTCCACACAACCACCACCACACTGTCCACACAACCACCACCACACTGTCCACACAACCACCACCACACTGTCCACACAACCACCACCACTTTGTCCACACAACCACCACCACCACACTGTCCACACAACCTTCACCACACTGTCTAGATAACCACCACCACACTGTCCACACAACCATCACCACACTGTCCCCACAACCACCACCACACTGTCCACACAACGACCAGCACATTGTCCACACAACCACCACCACACTGTCCACACAACTACCACCACACTGCCACACAACCTTCACCACACTGTCCACACAATCACCACCACACTGTCCATACAACCATAACCACACTGCCACACAACCTTCACCACACTGTCCACACAATTACCACCACACTGTCCATACAACCAACACCACACTGTCCACACAGCCTTCACCATACAGTCCACACAACCACCACCACACTGTCCACACAACCTTCACCATACAGTCCACACAACCACCACCACACTGTCCACACAACCTTCACCATACAGTCCACACAACCACCACCACACTGTCCACACAACCTTCACCATACAGTCCACACAACCACCACCACACTGTCCACACAACCTTCACCATACAGTCCACACAACCATCACCACACTGTCCACAGAACACAAGGTACTGTCACGTCACAACAATCCCTACCAGCATCCCGTTGCCATAGGAACAGACGAGATAATCTTTTCTTAATTTCTTACATCGGTAACTGATACTAATAGTTTGTGATCTCGTCTTTCCTCCTTCACTCACTCTCATAACGCTAATACCCTCTTCTTCCTCCTTTTCTTCTCCTCTCTGTCTCCTTATAATCCCTGGAAAACCCTCACCACAATTTTCTTTCTAAGCTTGAAATAACAAAGAGTAGTAGTACTGAACACATACTTTGCTGCCATGTTATGCTGGCGACAATTCTGTGATGATGTTATGGGAAGTGTGTATTGCGCTTACCTGATTTTTATTGACGTTTTGTGTCTTCAAGGTTCGAATCTCATCTCCTGGTCTGGCTTCTTCTTATCATTTCTTGAAAAGACAAGTTTCTCGATTAGATCATTGCTCTTCCTGGTTATCCTCAAACTGGTTATCATATCTTTCTTGCTTCGTTGATCCTGTGATGCTGTTCTCTGTGTCCTCATACCTTACTTACCGTAGCTCCGGAACTACTCTCGTAGTAAATCTTTGAACACTTTCCAGTGTTTTGACAAATAACTTCATGTGCTAGTGCTGCAAAGATAGGATTGACATGTGTTATTTGTTGAGATTCCTAGAGGCTAGTCTAATCTTCGCCAAAGAAGAATTTGCTGTAGAGGTTATCCTCTTGATATCTGCCTCTAGAGAAATGCTCGGCGCGATGCTCACCCCCAGGTCTTTCTTCATGGGTTTGTTTTTTTTTTTCTTGTGTAGACAAGTCTATATTTAGTTTCTTGTTACTTTCCAGCTTCTCCATGTTTACAAAATTGCCTTTGCTGGGGTTGAAGTTTAGTAGACGTTTGTGTGACTTATCCTTCAGTTTATCCATGTGTGTCCTTTCTGTCCTTATCGGGTTTTCTCCTCATTAATTTCATAATTGCCAACAGGTATACTTCTGACTCTACTCTGGTTTATCCCTTACACATGGTACTCTTTAATTCTCTGCAGCTCCTTCCCTGTTATTCCTGCCTCATCCTCTAGTTTTAGTCCCATTCTGATGCGAAATGCAATGCCAAGTGCATTCTTACTGCCTAAAATAATACACGTATCCATCCCACACCCTCTCCTTTCTTACTTCTGTTTGTCATAGTATTCAAGCAACTTGGTGAAACACGATTTGTCGTATATGAATCCATGATGGTTGTTTATGAAGCCTCCTCTCTCTCTCTCTTTCTATTTTTTTTACACAGGGTTTGACAAGGTTAGGTTAAGGATCCTTAGCTTTATTGACAAGCTATTTACAGGTTAAGGATTCTTAACTTTATTGACAAGCTAAGAGCTGTTAACTACATCAGCTCATTTGAAAGCATTTTTGTTATGAAACATACAAGTAGGAAACAGGATGAAGTTGGAGCCATCTGTGGGCCAGCATTTTCATCTGATCAATTGACTATCTCGTTGACATCATCATGCTGTACGAATGTGTTCCATATGTGAGTCATCCTGGGGATAAATGATCTCAGATGAAGTGATGTTCTGGATAAGGTACAGCCAGAGTGAGGTTGCTGCTTTCTGCCCGTCTTGTGGTATAGAAGCAAGTTGGTTCACGCTGTCCTCGACGTGGATCCAAGTGTGGTACTTTGACAATATTGGCTTTGAACATAACAGTAAGGCCACCCACATCCCTTCTGTGTTGAAGGCTCTGCTGAGATGACAACTATCCAGGATGGGTCCAGGCGAGAGATGAGACGACTTGCTTTGTTCTCTACTCTGTCAAGCAGTCGCAGATGAGAACGGGGGCAGGCGAACCAAGAAAGCGGAGCATACTCAAGGTGTGAGCGTACTTGTGCCTCGTACAAAATCTTTCAACCCCTGCTGTCAAGCAGATGCGAGATACGACGAAGTGCTGTAAGCTTCCTGGCTGCCTTGTTTGCAAGATTTACAACGTGGTTTTTCATGGTCAGTTTGGAGTCAAATTTCACCCCAAGGATATCAACTTCTTCTCCAGGTACCAACACCCTCCAATTCATCCTTACTACTGCACCGGCATTACCATCATGGTGCCTAGAGATCATCATTTGTGTTTTCTCAATTTCAAATGATTCTTGCCATATATTTCCCCAAGCTGATATAGCTCTTAGCTGGTGATTGATGTAGCTTAGAGCAGCTGGCATTTCTTCTCTTGGATAAGTGAATGTCTGTGTACAGTTGTCTGCATATGCATGAGATTCTAGAATGAGATGAAGAAGGTCATTGAAGTAGACATTCCATAACAATGGTCCCAGCACGCTTCCTTGTGAAACACTTGCCTCAATATGATGTCTTGCTGATTCCGTTCCATTGGGAACTACACTTAGAGATCTACCATGAAGGTAATCACTGAGGAGACATAGCGTAGAGCCTGCAATTCCCAGTGCTTGAAGTTTTGTTAAGAGGCCCTGGTGCCACACCCTGTCGAAAGCACCAGCAATGTCCAGTGCTGCCGCACAGCTGACTTTGGATTCTTCCAGTGACTGGTGCCACTTAGTGGAGAGGTTTAACAACAGATCAGCAGCAGAGTAACCTTTCCTGAAGCCATATTGACGATAACAAAGTAGTGAGTGGTAGTCAAAAAAATCTGTCATTGGCTTGAGATTATTGTCTCAAGGATCTTACCAGTGATTGACAGGAGTGACACTTGTCTGTAGTTGCTGATTTCTGCTCTGTTCTTTTTGTGAACAGAGACTACATTTGCCTCTTTCCACAGAGAAAGTCATTTACACTGTACTAGGCAGTGCTAAAAGATGCGAGTTAGAGGTTCTGCCAGCTGGTCTGCACATTTTCTCAGCAATCTTGGGCTCAACTTATCTGGGCCCACAGCCTTTTCTTGGTCAATTGATTTAAGAAGGAAATGCACCTCTTCCTGCCTTATTGCCGCCACTGACAGTTGGTGCTTCACCACTCTCCTCCGTCTCGTCATGCATGTCAATGTTACTGGTGTGTAGTTTAATGCTTGTTGTTTATCTCCGTTTTTATGCACTTAAAAATATTTATTCTGTGTTGTAGATTTTAGCTAGCCGCTCAGATTGCTTCTCTTCCCTCCTGCATAATCCATGATGATACCTTTTAGGACTGATATCATTTGATATATCAAGCTGGTTTCCATGTCTTTCCCAATCATGCGTATCAGTTTGCGTACACTTTCTGACATCCTGGTGTTGTCCCAGTTTATTCAGCTACTCACAGACTTCCTTAACATTTCTCATGAACTCACCTCCTTACTGTATCAGTCTTAATGCTTCGTCTTTTACCATTGACTTTCGTCTTATGTGCGCTTGTAGCAGACTTAATTTTGAATTTTCATTTGCTGCTGTGACGTTTTAAAAATCGTCATTTTCCTTCATTTTTTCAAGAGGTATATTTGACTCTGGCATTTCTATTCACTTTTTCTTCTGTTCTCCAATTCCTATAGTTTTTCAGCATTCTTGATTCTGATGTAGTATACAAAGACTTTTGCAAAAGTCTTTGACAAATGTGATCATGGTGTAATAGCACACAAAATACGTGATAAAGGAATAACAGGAAAAGTTGGTAGATGGATCCATAATTTCCTAACAAATAGAATAAAGTTAAGTCTGAGGCGGCTACTGTGAAAAGCTCTGTTCCACAAGGCACAATATACTCGCTCCCATCCTGTTCTTCATCCTCGTATCTGACATAGACAGGGATGTAAGACACAGCACCGTGTCTTCCTTTGCAGTTGACACCCGTATTTCCATGACAGTGTCCTCCATTTAAGACACTGCAAGGCTCCAGGCGGACATTAACCAAATCTTTAAATGGGCCGCAGAAAACAATATGAAGTTCAATAATCAGAAATTTCAATTACTATGATATGGAAAGCGTGAGGAAATTGAAAAAATATCGGAGTATAAAAAAATTCCGACTACACAATAGAGCAAAAACTAATGTAAAAGACCTGGGAGTGACAATGTCAGAGGATCTCACTTTCAAAGACCACAACATTGTATAAATCGCATCTGTAAGAAAAATGACAGGATGGATAATGAGAATCTAGCGATGCCAAGCTCATGATGACACTCTTCAGGTAGCTTGTTCTATCTAGGCTGGAATATTGCTGCACACTAACAGCATCTTGCAAGACAGGTGAAATTGCTGACCTAGAAAATATACAGAGAACCTCCACAGCACACATAACTGAAATATAACACCTAAATTACTGGGAACACTTGGAGTTCCTTAACCTGTACTCCCTGGAACGCAGGCGGGATTGACACATGATTATATACACGTGGAAAATCCTAGAGGGATTAGTGCCAAACTTGCACACGAAAATCACTCCCTACGAAAGCAAAAGACTCGACACACGATGCAACATCCCCTCAATGAAAAGCAGGGGTGTCACTAGCACGATAAGAGACAATTCAATAAGTGTCAGGGGGACAAGACTGTTTAACTGTCTTTCAGCATACATAAGGGGGATTAACAATAGACCCCTGGCTGTCTTCAAGCTGGCACTGAACAGGTATCTAAAGTCAGCACCTGACCAGTGGAGCTGTGGTTCGTACGTCGTGTTGCGTGCGGCCAGCAGCAACAGCCTGGTTGATCAGGCCCTGATAGACCATGAGGCCTGGTCACAGACAGGGCCGCGGGGGCCTTGACCCCCGAAACCCTTTCCAGGTATTCTCCAGGTACAATACAATACTTGAATGTTACAATAGAGTACCTGAAGGTTATAAGTTATAATGCAGCACCTGGAGGCTATAATGCAGCACCTGGAGGCTATAATGCAGTAGCTGGAGGCCATAATGCAGTAGCTGGAGGCCATAATACAGTACCTGGAGGCCATAATACAGTACCTGGAGGCCATAATACAGTACCTGGAGGCTGTAATACAGTACCTGGAGGCTGTAATACAGTACCTGGAGGCTATAATACAGTACCTGGAGGCTATAATGCAGCACCTGGAGGCTACAATGCAGCACATGGAGACTATAATTCAGTACCTGGAGGCTATATTGCAGCACCTGGAGGCTATAACGCAGCACCTGGAGGCTATAATGCAGAACCTGGAGGCTATAATGCAGTACCTGGAGGCGATAATGCAGTACCTGGATGCTATAATGCAGTACCTGGAGGCTATAATACAGTACCTGGAGGCTATAATACAGTACCTGGATGCTATAATGCAGTACCTGGAGGCTATAATACAGTACCTGGAGGCTATAATACAGTACCTAGAGGCTATAATACAGTACCTGGAGGCTATAATACAGTACCTGGAGGCTATAATGCAGTACCTGGAGGCTATAATGCAGTACCTGGAGGCTATAATACAGTACCTGGAGGCTATAATACAGTACCTGGAGGCATTAATACAGTACCTGGAGGCATTAATACAGTACCTGGAGGCTATAATGCAGTACCTGGAGGCTATAATACAGTACCTGGAGGCTATAATACAGTACCTGGAGGCTATAATACAGTACCTGGAGGCTATAATACAGTAACTGGAGGCTATAATACAGTAACTGGAGGCTATAATGCAGTACCTGAAGGCTATAATACAGTACCTGGAGGCTATAATACAGTACCTGGAGGCTATAATACAGTACCTGGAGGCTATAATACAGTACCTGGAGGCTATAATGCAGTACCTGGAGGCTATAGTACAGTACCTGGAGGCTATAATGCAGCACCTGGAGGCTATAATACAGTACCTGGAGGCTATAATGCGGTACCTGGAGGCTATAATGCAGTACCTGGAGGCTATAATACAGTACCTGGAGGCTATAATGCAGTACCTGGAGGCTATAATACAGTACCTGGAGGCTATAATACAGTACCTGGAGGCTATAATGCAGTACCTGGAGGCTATAATGCAGTACCTGGAGGCTATAATGCAGTACCTGGAGGCTATAATACAGTACCTGGAGGCTACAATACAGTACCTGGAGGCTATTATGCAGTACCTGGAGGCTATAATACAGTACCTGGAGGCTACAATACAGTACCTGGAGGCTATAATGCAGTACCTGGAGGCTATAATGCAGTACCTGGAGGCTATAATACAGTACTTGGAGGCTATAATACAGAACCTGGAGGATATAATGCAGTACCTGGAGGCTGTAATGCAGTACCTGGAGACTGTAATGCAGTACCTGGAGATTGTAATGCAGTACCTGGAGGCTGTAATACAGTACCTGTAGGCTATAATGCAGTACCTGGAGGCTATAATGCAGTATCTGGAGGCTACAATACAGTACCTGGAGGCTATAATACAGTACCTGGAGGCTATAATGCAGTACCTGAAGGCTATAATACAGTACCTGGAGGATATAATGCAGTACCTGGAGGCTGTAATGCAGTACCTGGAGGCTGTAATGCAGTACCTGGAGGCTGTAATGCAGTACCTGGAGGCTGTAATGCAGTACCTGGAGGCTGTAATGCAGTACCTGGAGGCTGTAATGCAGTACCTGGAGGCTGTGATACAGTACATGGAGGCTGTAATACAGTACCTGGAGGCTGTAATACATACCTGAAGGCTGTAATGCAGTACCTGGAGGCTATAATACAGAACCTGGAGGCTATAATACAGTACCTGGAGGCTATAATACAGTACCTGGAGGATATAATGCAATACCTGGAGGCTGTAATGCAGTACCTGGAGGCTGTAATGCAGTACCTGGAGGCTGTAATACAGTACCTGGAGGCTATAATACACTACCTGGAGGCTATAATGCAGTACCTGGAGGCTATATTGCAGTACCTGGAGGCTATAATGCAGTACCTGGAGGCTATAATGCAGTACCTGGAGGCTATAATGCAGTACCTGGAGGCTATAATGCAGTACCTGGAGGCTATAAAGCAGTACCTGGAGGCTATAATGCAGTACCTAGAGGCTATAATGCAGTACCTGGAGGCTATAATGCAGTACCTGGAGGCTATAATGCAGTACCTGGAGGCTATAATGCAATATCTGGAGGCTATAATACAGCACCTGGAGGCTATAATGCAGTACCTGGAGGCTACAATGCAGTACCTGGAGGCTACAATGCAGTACCTGGAGGCTAAAATGCAGTACCTGGAGGCTAAAATGCAGTACCTGGAGGCTAAAATGCGGTACCTGGAGGCTAAAATGCGGTACCTGGAGGCTATAATACAGCACCTGGAAACTACAATGCGGTACCTGGAGGCTATAATGCAGTACCTGGAGGCTATAATACAGTACCTGGAGGCTACAATACAGTACCTGGAGGCTATAATGCAGTACCTGGAGGCTATAATACAGTACCTGGAGGCTATAATGCAGTACCTGGAGGCTATAATGCAGTACCTGGAGGCTATAATACAGTACCTGGAGGCTATAATACAGTACCTGGAGGCTATAATGCAGTACCTGGAGGCTATATTTCAGTACCTGGAGGCTATAATGCAGTACCTGGAGGCTATAATGCAGTACCTGGAGGCTATAATGCAGTACCTGGAGGCTATAAAGCAGTACCTGAAGGCTATAAAGCAGTACCTGGAGGCTATAATGCAGTACCTAGAGGCTATAATGCAGTACCTGGAGGCTATAATGCAGTACCTGGAGGCTATAATGCAGTACCTGGAGGCTATAGTGCAGTACCTGGAGGCTATAATGCAATATCTGGAGGCTATAATACAGCACCTGGAGGCTATAATGCAGTACCTGGAGGCTACAATGCAGTACCTGGAAACTACAATGCAGTACCTGGAGGCTAAAATGCAGTAGCTGGAGGCTAAAATGCAGTACCTGGAGGCTATAATGCAATATCTGGAGGGTATAATACAGTACCTGGAGGCTATAATGCAATACCTGGAGGCCATAATACAGTACTCCTGACACACACTCGTTCTTGTCTACCGACTTTTTTAATGTTCTAATTCTTCCTCTCCATTAATACTCTTAATTTTGTCTATAATCTCTCGTTTCTGCCTGATTTACCACCAGTTTCATCCAGTCGGTAAATTATAAGAAACCTTTTTCTTTCTCCTTCACATTCCTTTACTTGGAGATTACCCTCGTATGTTACTACCAGTTTCCTTGCTGTTATTTCACCTCTGGTGTTCCCAGTGACTGTCATCATCTGTGTGCTGGTTTAGTTAGTTAAAGATTAGCCGGTATTCTCCTGGCCCGGGCCTTTTCCAAGTGGTGGCCCGGCCTTGGCTCCCTCTTTAGGGAGTGTCTGAGACCTAAGTCTCCCATGGGAGGAGGCACAAGTACCTCCTATGTGTGCGGGTATTATCTCCATCATCTCTTCGTAATTCATTCTGGGTTTTCCCGTCATCATCATCCCCTTTTTTTCTCTCCCTGTCATTTTCTCCAGATCCTCCTTTATCCGTACTTGTGCGCGCATTTGTGTGTACTCACTTATTTGTGGTTGCAGGGGTCGAGTCATGGCTCCTGGCCCCGCCTCTTCGCTGACTGCTACTAGGTCCTCTCTCTCCCTGCTCCAAGAACTTTATCATAATTCTTCTTAAAGCTGTGTATGGATTCTGCCTCCACTACATCACTCTCCAGATTGTTCCACTTCCTGACAACTTTATGGCTGAAGAAATGCTTTCTAACATCCCTGTGTATTTACCGATTTGTACTCGCCTATTTGTGGTTGCAGGGGTCGAGTCATGGCTCCTGGCCCCGCCTCTTCGCTGACTGCTACTAGGTCCTCTCTCTCCCTGCTCCATGAGCTTTATCAAACCTCGTCTTAAAAAAAAACTATGTATGGTTTCCGTCTACACTAAGCCACTTTCTAGGTTTGTGTGTGTGTGTGTACTCACCTAGTTGAGGTTGCGGGGGTCGAGTCCGAGCTCCTGGCCCCGCCTCTTCACTGATCGCTACTAGGTCACTCTCCCCGAGCCGTGAGCTTTATCATACCTCTGCTTAAAGCTATGTATGGATCCTGCCTCCACTACATCGCTTCCCAAACTATTCCACTTACTGACTACTCTGTGGCTGAAGAAATACTTCCTAACATCCCTGTGATTCATCTGTGTCTTTAGCTTCCAACTGTGTCCCCTTGTTGCTGTGTCCAAACTCTGGAACATCCTGTCTTTGTCCACCTTGTCAATTCCCCTCAGTATTTTGTATGTCGTTATCATGTCCCCCCTATCTCTCCTGTCCTCCAGTGTCGTCAGGTTGATTTCCCTTAACCTCTCCTCGTAGGACATACCTCTTAGCTCTGGGACTAGTCTTGTTGCAAACCTTTGCACTTTCTCTAGTTTCTTTACGTGCTTGGCTAGGTGTGGGTTCCAAACTGGTGCCGCATACTCCAATATGGGCCTAACGTATACGGTGTACAGGGTCCTGAACGATTCCTTATTAAGATGTCGGAATGCTGTTCTGAGGTTTGCTAGGCGCCCATATGCTGCAGCAGTTATTTGGTTGATGTGCGCTTCAGGAGATGTGCCTGGTGTTATACTCACCCCAAGATCTTTTTCCTTGAGTGAGGTTTGTAGTCTCTGACCCCCTAGACTGTACTCCGTCTGCGGCCTTCTTTGCCCTTCCCCAATCTTCATGACTTTGCACTTGGTGGGATTGAACTCCAGGAGCCAATTGCTGGACCAGGTCTGCAGCCTGTCCAGATCCCTTTGTAGTTCTGCCTGGTCTTCGATCGAGTGTATTCTTCTCATCAACTTCACGTCATCTGCAAACAGGGACACCTCAGAGTCTATTCCTTCCGTCATGTCGTTCACAAATACCAGAAACAGCACTGGTCCTAGGACTGACCCCTGCGGGACCCCGCTGGTCACAGGTGCCCACTCTGACACCTCGCCACGTACCATGACTCGCTGCTGTCTTCCTGACAAGTATTCCCTGATCCATTGTAGTGCCTTCCCTGTTATCCCTGCTTGGTCCTCCAGTTTTTGCACCAATCTCTTGTGGGGAACTGTGTCAAACGCCTTCTTGCAGTCCAAGAAAATGCAATCCACCCACCCCTCTCTCTCTTGTCTTACTGCTGTCACCATGTCATAGAACTCCAGTAGGTTTGTGACACAGGATTTCCCGTCCCTGAAACCATGCTGGCTGCTGTTGATGAGATCATTCCTTTCTAGGTGAGTCAAAGAAAGTATTTCTTCGGTCATAGAGTTGTCAAGAAGTGGAAGAGTCTGGAAGGTGACGTAGTGGAGGCAGGATCCATGCACAATTTTAAGATGAGGTAAGATAAAGCTCATGGAATAGTGAGAGAGAACCTAGTAGTGTGTGTGTGTGTGTGTGTGTGTGTGTGTGTGTGTGTGTGTGTGTGTATTCACTAATTGTACTCAATTGTGGTTGCAGTAATCGAGTCACAGCTCCTGGCCCCGCTTCTTCTCTGGTCGCTACTAGGTTCTCTCTCACTATTCCATGAGCTTTATCTTACCTCATCTTAAAATTGTGCATGGATCCTGCCTCCACTACGTCACCTTCCAGACTCTTCCACTTCTTGACAACTCTATGACCGAAGAAATACTTTCTTTGACTCATCTAAGTCTTCAGCTTCCAATTGTGACCCCTTGTTGCTGTGTCCCATCTCCAGAACATCCTGTCTTTCTCCACCTTGTCAGTTCCTCTCAATATTTTATATGTCGTTATCAAATCCTCTTCTATCCCTCCTGTTCTCCAGTATTGTCAGGTCGATTTCCCCTTAACCTTTCTTCATAGGACATTTCCCTAAGCTCTGGGACTAGTCATGTTGCAAATCTTTGCACTTTCTCTAATTTTTTGACGTGCTTGACCATGTGTGGGTTCCAAACTGGTGATGCATACTCCAGTATGGGCCTGACGTATATGGTGTACAGAGTCTTGAACGATTCCTCACTAAGGTGTCGGAACTATACTCACCCCTAGATCCTTTTCCTTGAGTAAGGTTTGCAGTCTTTGTCCCCCCCTAGTCTGTACTCTGCGGTCTTCTTTGCCCTTCCCAATCTTCATGACTTTAAGAACATAAGGAACACGACTGCAGTAACTAGTGATATGGTTCTCAGACAAATAGAGAAATTAAAACCTAACAAATCCCCAGGCCTTGATGAACTGTTTGCAAGGGTGTTAAGGGAATGTAAAGAGGAACTTAGCATGCATTTGGCTAATCTTTTCAACATATCACTGCAAACTAGCATAGTGCCTGATAAATGGAAAATGGCAAATGTAATACCTATTTACAAGGCAGGAGACAGGTCCTTAGCTTCGAACTATAGACCAATAAGCCTTGATGAAATTAAGACACATGTGCAACATCTGGGTATCTTTATTGTAGACGTTTCGCCATTCAGTGGCTTTATCAATACAAATTCCAGGACACAACTCGAAGACAGTAGAACTATATACGGAAGATGAATTTGTATTGATAAAGCCACTGGATGGCGAAACGTCTACAATAAAGATACCCAGATGTTGCACATATGTCTTAATTTCATCTTGTCGGTATTGTATACCATTCTTGCACACCAATAAGCCTTACCTCCACAGTGGGAAAATTTATGGGATCAATAATTGCCGAAGCAATTCGTTGCCATCTCAAAAGGCACAAATTGATTAATGAATCTCAGCACGGTGTTACAAAGGGGCGTTTCTGTCTTACGAATTTACTGACTTTCTTCACTAAGGTATTTGAGGATGTAGATCATGGTATTGAATATGATATTGTGTATATGGACTTCAGTAAGGCTTTCGATAGAGTTCCACATCAGAGGCTTTTGAGGAAACTTAAGGCACACGGAATAAGAGGAGAAATTTTTTCCTGGGTAGAGGCATGGTTGACGAATAGGCAGCAGAGTGTTTGCATGAATGGGGAGAAATCAGAATGGGGGTACGTCACAAGCTGTGTTCCACAGGGGTCAGCGTTGGGCCCGTTGTTGTCCACAGTCTACATAAAAGACATAGATGAGGGAATAAAAAGCGACTTAAGTAAATTTGCTGATGACACCAAAATAGGCCGTCCAATTCATTCTAATGAGAACATTAGAGCACTCCAGGATGATTTGAATAAACTCATGCAGTGGTCGGAGAAGTGGCAGCTGCAGTTTAATATTGACAAATGAAAAGTTCTAAATGTTGAACAGGAAAATAATCATGCCACATATAAAAATAAATAATGTAGATCTTAATACTACGGATTACGAAAAGGATCTAGGAGTTCTGGTTAGCAGTAACCTAAAACCAAGACAACAGTGCATTAGTGTTCGCAATAAAGCTAACAGAATCCTAGGCTTCATAGCAAGAAGTATAAATAATAGAAGTCCTCAGGTTGTTCTTCAACTCTGTATATTCTTGGTTAGGCCTCATTTAGACTATGCTGCTCAGTTCTGGTCACCGTATTACAGGATAGATATAAATGCTCTGGAAAACGTACAGAGGAGGATGACAAAGTTGATCCCATGTAACAAAGATCTTTCCTATGAGGATAGACTGAGGGCCCTGAATCTGCACTCTCTAGAAAGGCGTAGAATTATGACTGAGGTGTATAAAAGGAAAACAGGAATTAATAAAGGGGATGTAAATAGCATGCTAAAAATATCAAACAGACAGGACTCGCAACAATGGATTTAAATTGGAAAAATTCATATTCAGGAAGGATATAGGAAAGCACTGCTTTGGTAATAGAGTTGTGGATGAGTGGAACAAACTCCTGAGTACCGTCATAGACGCTAAGACGTTGTGTAGTTTTAAAAATAGGTTGGATAAATACATGAGTGGGTGTGGGTGGGTGTGAGTTGGACCTGACTAGCTACTAGGTCGGATATAGTGCTCCTCCCTTAAGTGACGAGTCTGACCTCACTAGGTCAAGGCATTGCCTTAAGCCGGTGGGAAGAATTGGAGCTGCCCCACATAGACCAGTAGGCCTGTTGCAATGTTCCTTCTTTCTTATGTTCTAATGAGGGCAAATATTCTACTAGTGGGATGGATCTGTGAAAGACCTGCCTAGTATGGGCCAACAGGCCTGCTGCAATGTTCCTCCTTTATGTTCTTATAAGAACATAAGAACATAAGAACGAAGGAACACTGCAGAAGGCCTACTGGCCCATGCGAGGCAGGTCCAAGTCTCCTACCGGCTTAAGCCAATGCACCCAACCTAGTCAGGTCAGGTCACATTGACTTAAGGGAGGAACACGGCAACCGACCTGGTAGCACAAGCTATCAGGTCTAACTCACACCCACCCACATCCACTCATGTATTTATCCAACCTATTTTTAAAACTACACAACGTTCTGGCCTCTATAACTGTACTTGGGAGTTTGTTCCACTCATCCACAACTCTATTACCAAACCAGTACTTTCCTATATCCTTCCTGAATCTGAATTTTTCCAACTTGAAACCATTGCTGCGAGTCCTGTCTAGGCTAGATATTTTCAACACACTATTTACATCCCCTTTATTTATTCCTGTCTTCCATTTATACACCTCAATTATATCCCCCCTAATTCTACGTCTTTCTAGAGAGTGCAGATTCAGGGCCCTTAGTCTATCTTCATAGGGAAGGTTTCTGATACATGGGATCAACTTTGTCATCCTCCTTTGTACATTTTCCTGAGCATTTATATCCATTCTGTAATACGGTGACCAAAACTGTGCAGCATAATCTAAATGAGGCCTAACCAAGGATGTATAGAGTTGAAGAACAACCTGAGGACTCCTATTATTTATGCTTCTTGATATGAAGCCAAGGATTCTATTAGCTTTATTGCGAACACTTATGCACTGTTGTCTTGGTTTCAGATTACTGCTAACCAGAACTCCTAAATCTTTTTCGCAATCCGTAATATTAAGATCTACATTATTTAGTTTATGTGGCATGGTTATAGTCCTGTCCAACATTTAAAACTTTGCATTTGTCTATATTAAACTGCATCTGCCACTTCTCCGACCACTGCATCAGTCTATTCAAATCTTCCAGGAGTGCTCTAATGTCCTCGTCAGAATGAATTCGACGGCCTATTTTGGTGTCATCGGCAAACTTGCCGATGTCGCTCTTTATGCCCTCATCTATGTCGTTTATGTAGATTGTGAACAGCAGGGGGCCCAACACTGACCCCTGTGGAACACCGCTCGTGACGCTTCCCCACTCTGATTTCTCCCCATTTATGTAAACTCTCTGCTGCCTATTTGTCAACCATGCCTCTATCCAGGAAAAAATTTCTCCTCCTATTCCATGTGCCTTAATTTTCCTCAATAGTCTCTGATGTGGGACCCTGTCAAAAGCCTTACGGAAGTCCATATATACAATATCATATTCATTACCATGATCTACCTTCTCAAATACCTCAGTGAAAAAAGTTAATAAATTCCCAAGACAGGAACGCCCTTTAGTAAAACCATGCTGAGATTCGTTGATTAATTTATGCTTTTCAAGGTGGCTACGAACTGCCTCGGCAATTATTGATTCTATAAATTTTCCCACTATAGAGGTTAGGCTTATTGGTCTATAGTTCGAAGCTAAGGACCTGCCACCTGCTTTAAAAATAGGTATCACATTTGCCATTTTCCACTTATCTGGCACCATGCCAGTTTGTAGTGATATGTTGAAAAGATTAGCCAAAGGTTTGCTAAGCTCCTCTTTACATTCCTTTAGAACCCTTGCATACAGTTCATCAGGGCCTGGGGATTTGTTAGGTTTTAATTTATCTATTTGCCTAAGGACCATGTCACTTGTGACCCTAATCGTGCACAGTTTATTATCGTCCTGTTCTACATAATTTATCATTACTGGAATATCGCTGGTATCCTCCTGTGTAAAAACTGAGAGGAAGTTTGTGTTAAAAATTCTACACATTTCCTTATCACTGTCAGTGAGCTGACCCGAGGAACTTTTGAGTGGGCCTATCTTGTCCCTGATCTTACTTCTGTATACCTGAAAGAATCCTTTTGGGTTAGTCTTCGATTCTCTTGCAACTTTAACCTCAATCTCTTTTTGCTTTTCTAATTCCCTTTTTTATTTCTCTCTTTAACTGAATATATCGATTTCTTAACTGCCCCTCTCCTCTTTTGATTTGCCTATATATGCCTCTCTTTTGACCAATCAGATATTTTAATCTATTGTTCATCCATTTAGGATCATTTTTGTTTGATCTGATTTCCCTATTTGGAACATAATTTGACTGAGCAGCTAGAACTATGCCCTGGAAAGCATCATATCGGCAACCATCACCACCTACCTGACCCTTAGTCAGGTCATTCCAGTTCAGCCCACCTAAGTAATTTTTCAGTCCTATGAAATCAGCCAAGCGAAAGTCAGGGACGGAGACTTGATTGCCATTATTAGGGGAATTCCATGATATATTAAAACTGAGTGATTTGTGATCACTTTCCCCAAGCTCATCATTAACCTCAAGATTATTAATTAGTGTTTCCCTACTGGCAAGAACCAAGTCAAGGAGGTTATTTCCCCTAGTTGGCTCTGTCACAAACTGTTTTAAAAAACAATCCTGGATCGTATCAAGAAAGTCACCTGACTCTAAATTTCCTGTCAAATTGCTCCAGTCAATCTGTCTATAGTTGAAATCTCCCATTAGCACAACATTTTCGTATGTAGATGCCTTACGAATTTCGTCCCATAGAAGTTTACTGCACTCCCTATCAAGATTTGGGGCCCTGTAAATCACACCCAAAATTAGTTTTTCTCGGCCCTCGAGAAGCTGTAACCAAACAGATTCAGTGGCTAACGCTTCTACTTTTATATCTTGTCTAACACAACAATTTAAATTGTCTCTGACATACATCGCTACTCCACCACCCTTCCTGTTGACCCTGTCAGTGTGGAATAATTTATAGCCTTGTATGTGACATTCAGAGGGCATCTCTCTATCTTTCAGATTGAGCCAGGACTCTGTTATAGCAATAATATCTATGTTTCCTGCACTTGCAATTAATCTTAGCTCATCTATCTTATTTCTTACACTCCTGCTATTAGTATAGTAAACCTTAAGGGAGCTAGTCCCTTGCTGTCCTCTGCTGTCCCCCTTTGTTTGCTGACCTGATCTATTGTCTTTATTTATAACTTCATGCTGAATGCCTTTTATACATTTACTGTTTCCAACCCTAGTGTTGCAACCTGCTTGTTTCCCACACACACCCATACCTCTATCTTCTATCAGTTTAAAATCATAGGCATTTCACCAATGGCCTTCTCAATTGAGTTTGCAAGTGCTACCACCCCAGCCCCAGAGAGATGTACCCCATCCCTTGCATACATATCATGCTTGCCATAAAAGTTGTTCCAGTTGTCAATGAATGGGATTGCAAGTTCCTTGCAGTATCTGTCTAGCCAGCAATTTACACCAATTGCCCTAGACAACCATTCATTTCCTACTCCCCTTCTAGGCAAGATGCTACATATGATTGGGACCCCTCCCTTAGACTTAATGAAATCTATAGCTGACCTGTACTTACCTAGCAGCTCTTCTCTCCTACCCTTCCCAATATCATTTCCACCAGCACTGAGACAAATAATGGGCTTGTTCCCATTACCTGACATGATATTATCCAGCCTGTTAACTATGTCCCCAACACCAGCTCCAGGGAAGCACACACTATCTCTCATCTTATTTCTATTACAAAAAGCACGATCAATATATCTTACCTGAGAGTCACCAACCACAAGAATGCGTTTACCTCTGTTAGCAGGGGCAGTAGTACCCTTACCTTCACTGGCCACTGAAGTACATTCATCCTGAAGAACAGAGAAGCGATTTCCTACCTTCAGATCTTCACTCTTAACTTTCCTTATTCTGGTTCTCCTCCCATTACTGGTTACCACTCGCCACTTAAAGCAGGTGCTGGACTGCACCTCACTGCTGGTAGCCGTTGCTACCTCCCCACCTACAGCCTCCTCACAGCGAGAGACAGACTGCACCTCACTGCTAGAAGCCTCATTCCCCACAACTCCAGCCACCTCACACTCTCTCCCAGACCCATTGAGGTGGACCTTCAGCCTCCTAATCTCCTCCTGGAGGAGCAAGACCCCCTCCTTCAACTCTCCAACCTCAATTTTTAAAACACTGCAGAAGCAAGCCATGCTTAGTAACTGTCCACGCTAATCCCTAAAGCAGCTCAGGGTCTGTGACCTCACGTGACGACTGACCACTGAACACTGACTGACCACCGGCTTAAGCCAATGCCTTGACCTAGTGAGGTCAGACACGTCACTTATGGGAAGATCAGTACATCCGACCTAGTAGCACAAGCTAGTCAGGTTCATCTCACACCCACCCACACCCACTCATGTATTTATCCAACGTATTTTTAAAACTACACAACGTTTTAGCCTGAATAACTGTACTCGGGAGTTTGTTCCACTCATCCACAACTCTATTACCAAAGCAGTGCTTTCCTATATCCTTCCTTTGCATTTGGTGGGGTTAAATTCCAGGGGTCAGTTGCTGGACCAGGGTTGCAGCCTCTCCTGGTCGCTTTGTAGTCCTGCCTGATCCTCGTCCGATTTAATTCTTCTCATTAACTTCACAACATCTGCAAAGAGGGACACTTCTGAGTCTATCCTTTCCCTCATGTCACTCACATATGCCAGAAACAGGAGCGGTCCTAGGATTGACCCCCTGTGGAACCCCACTCTTCACAGGTGCCCGCTCTGACACTTCGTCACATACTATGACTCTTTGCTGCCTCCCTGTCAGATATCCTGTGATCCATTGCAGTGCCTTTTCTGTTATGCATGCCTCATCCTCTAGCTTTTGCACTAATCTCTTTTGTGGAACTGTGTCGACAGTCTTCTTGCATTCCAAGAAAATACAATCTACCCACCTCTCTCTCTCTCTTTCTCTTGTCTTACTTTCATTATCTTGTCATAAAACTCCAGAAGGTTTGTGACACAGGATTTCCCTTCCCTGAAACCATACTGGTTGTCGTGTATAAGCTTCTTTCTTTTAAGGTACTCCACCACTCTCCTCCTGATAATCTTCTCTATGACTTTGCATACTATACCAGTCAGTGACACTGGTCTGTAGTTAAATGCCTCATGTGTATCTTTCTTCAAAATTGGGACTACATTTGCCGTCTTCCACACCTCAGGAAGTTGCTCAGTTTCATTGGATGTTTTGAAGACTATTGTTAGTGGCACACACAGCTCCTCTGCTCCCTCTCTAATTACCCACAGAGAGATGCCAGGTCCCAGCGCCTTTGAGGTATCTAGATCACTTAGCAGCATCTTCACCTTCTCCACGGTTATGTATATATCGTCTAGCACTTGGTGTATCCTTTGTTGGTGTACCCCACAATTCCGGCTTTCCGGAGTCCTTCCTCTCTTCTCGGTCGTTTCTTGTGAACTCCCCTCCTACCTCCCTCAGCCTGATTACCTGGTCCTAGACTTGTTTTCCTGCTGATGTGGCTACACAACAGCTTCGGATCAGACTTGGCTTTCGATACTATGTCATTATCGTATTGTAGATAAATGTTTCAGAAAACCGACAGGTTGATAAATTAGACACATGTGCAACACTTGGGTATCTTTAATGATACCCAAGTGATGCTCACGTTTTCGTATTGCCGCTGGGCCTCCCTCCTTACTTGTGCATATTCGTTACTGGCTCTTCGACTAATTTCTTTATTTTCTTGGGTTCTTCTGTACTTTCTCCATTCTCTAGTGCACTTAGTTTTTGCTTCTCTACACCTCTGGGTGAACCAAGGGCTCGTTCTAGTCCTCCCACTATTTCTGTTGCCCTTGGGAATGAACTTCTCTGCCTCCTTGCATTTTGTTGTCATGTAGTCCATCACTTCGCTTACTAATTTTCTCACCAATTCTCTTTCCCACTGAACGTCTTGTAGGAAATTTCTCATTCCTGTGTAGTCCCCTCTTTTACTGTTTGGCTTCACCCATCCTTCTCCTGCTTCCCTCTCAACATGTAACTTTACTATGTATGTATTCAATGCTCAGAACCACGTGATCACTATCTCCAAGGGGCCTTTTGTGTGTGATGTCTTCATTGTCTGAACTGCTCAAGGTGAATACAAGGTCCAGTTTTGCTGGTTCATCCTCTCCTCTTTCTCTCTCTGGTAGTGTCCCTAACATGTTGATGCATGAGCTTTTCCAGTACCACATCCATCATCTTGGCTCTCCATGTTTCTGGTCCCCCATGTGGCTCCAAGTTTTCCCAATGTTCTTGTGATTGAAATCACCCATAACTAGTAACTTTGCCAAACCCATGTGAGCCCTTCTGGCCACTTCAGCTAGTGTGTCTACCATTACTCTGTTGCTCTCTTCATATTCTTCTCTTGGCCTCTTGCCATTCTGTGGCAGGTTGTACATTACCGCAGTTACCACCTTAGGGCCCCCAGACTGAATTGTTCCTACTATATAGTCCATTTTGACCATTCTGTTCATTCCTTAAATTCCCTCAAGTCCCCACTAGTTCTTCATGAGCAGCACAACTCCTCCACCCCCCTCTGCTTTTTCTATCTTTCCTCAGGATATAATATCCAGATGGAAAGATTGCATCTGTAATCATCCCGGCGAGTTTCATTTCTGTGAGGCCTATGATGTCTGGAGACGTCTCCTTGATTCTTTCATGCCACTCCTCTCATTTAATTGTCCACTTTTGTGCACCAAACTGTCAACTTCTTTTCAAATACTGTAGTCTGAGGTATAATATGTGGTTGGGGAAGTGGAAGACCTGGCATGGCACTATGGGGGTTGTTGTGAAGGCAGAGTTTGTGGTGTGGGTGGGGCTGTGAGTACATTATGTGGGTTTTGGGTTAGTGTGCTTGGTTGCAGCAGGATTGTCAGTGTTGAGGGCCTTCTGTAGGTGGCTCTGAGGGAGGTATTTGCTCTTCCTCCTGAGTCTGGGTTCTCCTGCCCATCTCCATCCTTGCATCTTTGTACTCTCACTGTCTTCTTGTGTTCTGTTGCAGTCGAGATACACCCGCCAGAACGATGTCGATGTGTCCCTTAATGTCATGCTTTTTTCTGCAGGATTCTGGTTTGTGCCGTTTCTGACTTGAAAATCATTTTGATTGGTCAGTTTCTTTTCCTTATGAACCCTCCTAATCTCAGAAAATTTGCCAACTGAGTCATGTCATCTGCTATTGCTTTCATGATACTTTCAATCACTTTTTTCTCCCCCTGTCATCTTACTTTGTAGGTCTCCCCTTCGACTTCCTGGAGCCCACGAACAAAGACTAACCTCTCCCTTTCATCCTCCTGCTACATTTCCCTTTGTATCACCTCATCCAATTTAATTGCCTCCATTGAAACTTTCCTTTCTTTAAATCCCTCTCTGCCTGGTGTCCCTGTACCCACTGGCATGTTATTTTTCCTCCTCAGTTTTTCCTGGGCACCGCTGTGGTCTGTTAGGGCCCCTGTGTATAGCTTAACTCTTTAATTTTCTTTGGTCCTCTCGTTTATTACCAGTGTGCTCCTCATCTTTTCCCGGGCTCCTCTGTTGTCCGATAGAGCCTCTGTGTATAGGTTAACTCCATCGTTTCCTTCAGTCCCCTTAATTGTTCTGGTGTACTTCTCGCCGTTTCCCGGGCACACACTGGTCTGATAGGACCCCTGCTTACAGCTTAACTCCTTTGTTCCCTTCAGTCACCTCGTTTGCTACTGATGTACCAGTTCCTGACGTCATGAATATGCTGCTCTTTGGTTTATTAGATTGTTTCAGCTTTTTCAGTTCCTCCTCTAAACTCTGTATCCTATCTTCTGCTGCTGTGGCTTATAGTTCCCACTTCCAGCTCTCTGCAGCCATCCTCTCCTCCAATTTGTTGCTAAGCTCTTCTACCTTCCTTTCCCTTCTCATGAGCTCTGTTACCTAGTCGTCCTTCCGAGACTCATCCTCCAGTCCCCTGGGTTTCCCCCCTGCTCTCTGGCACCCATTATTTTTTTTAGTTTTCACAGAGTGAAAAAACTTGTGTATTTTGTGTGGTCGTTTGTCATGTGTGTTCACTTTGTGTATATTCACCTAATTGCTCACCTATTGTGGTTGCTGGGGTTGAGTCACAGCTCCTGGCCCCGTCTCTTCACTGTTCGCTATTCGGTCACTGTCTCTACTCCATGAACTTTATCATACCTCTTCTTAAAGTTATGTATGGATCCTGCCTCCACTATATCACTTTCCAGACTATTCCACTTCTTGACAACTCTATGACTGATGAAATACTAACATCCCTGTGACTCATCTTAGTCTTCAGCTTCCAACTGTGACCCCTTATTGCTGTGTCCTATCTCTGGAACATCCTGTCTCTGTCCACCTTGTGGATTCCTCTCAGTATTTTATATGTAGTTATCATATCTCCCCTGTCTTTCCAGTCCTCCAGTTCGTCAGGTCTTTCCTTATCCTCTCCTCCTAGGACATGCCTCGTAGCTCCGGGACTAGTCTCGTTGCAAACCTTTGCACTTTCTCTAATTTCCTGACGTGCTTAGACAGGTGTGCCTGACCAGTTTGGGCCTGACCTACACGGTGTACAGGGTTCTGAACGATTCCTTACTGAGATGACGGAATGCTATTCTTAGGTTTGCCAGGCGCCTATATGCTGCAGCAGTTATTTGGTTGATGTGCACCTCGGGAGATGTGCTCGGTATTATACTCACCCTAAGATCCTTTTCCTTGAATGTAGTTTGTAGTCTTTGGCTCCCTGTCTATGGTCTCCTTTGCCCTTTCCCAGTCTTCATGGCTTTGCACTAGTTGGGGTTGAACTCCAGGAGCTAGTTTCTGGACCAGGACTGCAGACTATCCAGATCCCTTTGTAGTCCTGCCTTGTCCTCCTCCTGTTGAATTTTCCTCTTTAACTTTACACTGTCTGCATACAGGAATACTTCTGAATCTATTCCTTCTGTCATGTCATTCACATTCACTAGAAACAGCACCGGTCCTTCGACTGACCCCTGTGGAACCCCGCTCGTCACAAGCGCCCACTCTGACACCTCGTAACGTACCATGCATGACTCGCTGTTGTCTTCTCATCAGGTATTCTCTGATCCATTGCATTGCTTTCCCTATTATCCCCTCCTGGTCCTCCAGATTTTGCACTAATCTCTTGTGTGGAACTGTGTCAAAAGCCTTCTTACAATCCAAGAAAAAGCAGTCTATCCACCCCTTTCTCTCTTTTCATGCTACTGTCACCCTGTCATAGAAATCTGGTAGGTTTGTGACACAGGATTTCCCGTCCCTGAATCCGTGCTGGTTGTCGTTGACAAGCTCATTGATTTCTATTTCCTCCACCACTCATCTCCTGATAACCTTCTCCCTGACTTTGCATACATGTCAGTGACACTAGTCTGTGTGTGTGTGTACTTACCTATTTATGGTTGCAGGGGTCGATTCATAGCTCCTGGCCCCTTTTGTGTGTGTGTGTGTGTGTGTGTGTGTGTGTGCGCGTGTGCGCGTGTAAGCCGTACTTTCCGAATAGGCCGACCTCCCTTAAAAATGATAGATAGCACTATGAAACAAAATTTCACTTTTGTCGTGTTCCTGGGAAAAAAAATAATTTCCCAATTCTTTATAACTAAACAAAATTTAAAAAAGCAGTCTTGATCCCAGAACTTTGCTTTTGTGGTCAGGACACTTCTGGAACACTTTCAAGAAAGTCTGATGTAAAACTATTATGTTCTAGGGTTTTGCTTGGCAAATATAAAAACAGGGACTCAAAACCAGCATTCAGTTCAGCTCTGGCTGCCTGAGAAGACACATCAGAAGAAGTGAAATGGCATCATGAGGCTGCAGTCATTCTCCTGATGCCTTCTGCTACATGTGTGATCAATTCATTAAGACAAGAACAAAGAAGTTCTCTGTAACAGCATCTAAAAAATGTGTGAAGCTTACAAAGCATATTTTGTCATGCCAGTTGGTGACCAAGACAAGACCTGGGCGCCTCATGTTGCTTGTGAACATTGTAAGAAAACACTGGAAGGTAAGAAAGTCATTAGTTATATGAAGGATAAAATCTTGAATAGGAACATTTTTTTTAAATGAAATTTAACAGAAACTAATTCTCTTGTTCTTTTACATGATGGTATAGAGGAGAAAAAATAGCCACGAAGTTTGGTGTTCCTAGAATATGGTGTGAACCCACTGATCACTCAACCAACTGCTACTTCTGTCTGGTGGATCCTTCCGAACACCGAACTGGGAAAAATGCACCTGCTATTTCTTACCCAGATCTCTCTTCTTCTACTGCACCAGTACCACACAGTGCTGATCTTCCTGTACCTACACCTCCAGAAAGTCAACCGTCAGAAGAAGAAAGCAGCAGATCAAAAAATGAAGAGCACAGTGAACAAGACTATGATCTCACAGATGCAGCTGTTGGGAGGAATCCTGACTACCCAAACTAAACAGACCTCCGTGACCTTATCAGAGATCTTGGTTTGGCAAAGTCAAATGCTGAGCTTTTGATTTCAAGGCTCAAGGAGTGAGACTTGGTGGACGAAAGTGTGCAAGTGACAAACCAAAGAAAGCATCACCAACATTTTTCAAGCCTCTTCAGTAATGAAGAAAGGTTGTGTTACTGTAATGATGTATCAAGCCTGTTTGATGAAATTGAAATTGCATGCAATCCAGATGAGTGGAAACTCTTCATTGACAGCTCCTCCAGAAGCCTAAAAGCTGTACTTCTGCACAATGGGAACAAGTATCCATCTCTTCCCTTGGCTCAGTCAGTGCATCTTAAGGAGGACTACAACAGTGTCAAACTCCTACTGGAAGCTTTGAACTATGATAAATATGGCTGGGAGGTTATTGGAGACCTAAAAATGGTGGCATTTTTGATGGGACTTCAAGGAGGTTTTACTAAGTTTCCCTGTTATCTCTGTCACTGGGATATTAGAAACAGCAGCACATTACCAGAGGAAGCACTGGTCTCAATGGACTGAGTTCTCAGTAGGAAGACAATATCAAACATAAACCATTGGTAGATTCTCAAAAGATTCTGTTCCCTCCATTACACATCAAACTAGAGCTAATGAAACAACTTGTTACAGCTCTTGACAAAAAGTCTGCAGCCTTCAAGTATCTTCAAGATTTCTTTCTCAAGCTATCAGAGGCAAAGGTGAAGGTTAGCATCTTCACTGGACCACAAGTCAGGAAAATCATGGAGTCCTCAGAATTTCCCTAGAAACTCACAGAGAAGGAATAGGAACCCTGGGAGAGTTTTGTTGCTGTAGCAAAGGGCTTTCTGGGCAACAACAAGGCTAATAAGCTATGGTAAAAAGGTAAAAAGTTACGGTCATCTAGATGGGCTGTAGGATGACCCTTAAGGTCCATATCCTTGATGCTCATCTTGAAAAGTTCAAGAAGAATATGGGAGCAAGGAGAGCGCTTCCACCAAGATATAATGGATTTTGAACACAGATATCAGGGATCTTATAATGAAAACATGATGCGAGGCTACATTTGGGGACTTTTTTTTTTATTATTATTCACCAGTATTCTCCCGGTCCGGGTCTTTTCCAAGTAGTGGTGACCCGGCCTTGGCTCCCTATCTGGGGAGTGTCTCGAGACTTAAGTCTCCACATTCCCCGCCCTCACGGGGCTCGTAGGAAGAAGCTAGGTCTCTGGTCTGCCATCTACCCCGCCTCAAAGGGGCTCGTGGGGATGGCAGTCTTATGAGCTGCAGATGGTAGCAAGCTCAGACCGTGTCATTTTTTGGGACTTAAACAGGAAAGTGATTTGTTGCTGTTCGCAAATCTAGAAAAACTGCTCATTTTTAACTTTGTAAATATGTTTCAGAAACTTTAAAATAAAATGTGTAAATTTTATTTTATTTATGTAAATTTTATTTATGTTTTTGTCTTACATCAAAAACTAGCAAAAATATTGAAATTTAGCCATTTGTCAAAAATTCATCCTGTAAGAAATAAAAACAAAGTTTTAAAGAAATAATGGCCATTTTTTATTGTCTTGCAATAAAAGGAGCTGGAAAATAACACTTACTTCTCAGGAACAAAAATTGTGTTACATAGTGTAATCTTTTTCATTGACAGAGATATAAATATTTATATTTTTGGATCAAACCCAACTTAGAAACCTCACCTAACTTTAACGTAATTTATATTAGCTATGTTCTGGTATATATATCGTAGGTAAATTTAAATTTAATATTACTGCGAAGCAATATATATACATAATATATATATATATATATATATAAATAAATAAGGTACCACCTCTAGAACTGTTATAGGGACCCTCATCCTCAGAGAAAAGAATAAACTTGCTTCAGGGAAAACTCAAGATTCTCCCTGAAGCTGTTTGAGAGTTTTCTCCTACTACCCCCTATATTATATATATATATATATTTTATTTAAAGACAAAATACAAAATACATTGACAAAACAGTCACAAAAATATGATACAAAGTAAAACAACATAGGTAACTCAGAGCTACATCTCGAATACTTCGTCCAGCTCCCCGGCGGTGGGCCGCGTGCCCAGAATGCTGCAGGCATTTCCTCTCTGGATCGCAACATATGCCAAACTGCGGCAGGCCATGACTCGACCCTACGAACCTTATACCGCCCCCAGAGACAGCACAATGTACACATCGCCTTACCACTTGAGCCAGTGATCCTACAAATCACTTGGATCATGATTTCATTGCTATATAGACTGCTTGTTGAGGTGGGTATTCAAACAGGATGAGGCTGAAATTATTCCTGGAGATACCACTGCCACGAGTGTCCTCGGATCACGAGAAAAACATGTAGCTCAGCTGCATGCGTAATTCTTGTAGGATCACTGGCCCAAGTGGTAAGGCGATGCGTACATTGTGCTGTCTCTGGAGGCGGTACAAGGTTCGTAGGGTCGAGTCCTGGCCTGCCGCAGTTTGGCAAATGATTTAAAATCACTTGTTTCGTGATTTCATTGATATATATATATATAAATATATATATATATATATATATATATATATATATATATATATATATATATATATATGTCGTGCCAAATATGTAAAACTGGTCAATTAGCAAGAACTCATTTAAAATTAAGTCCTTTCTAAAATTTTCTCTTATACGTTTAAAGATATATTTTTTCATTAATGTTGATGTACAAATTTATAATTTTGCACCAAAAGAATCTTAGAAAACTTACCTAACCTTATTATAACAAGAACAATTTATTTTAGCCTAACCCAACTAAATATATTTTAGATTTGTTTACAATAATTTAATACTAAACAAACACAGTGAAATATATTTTTTCCGTTAGGTTCAGAATGATTTTGGCGAAATTATTGCATACACAAATTTTCACTTGTCCTATATGGCAAGATGAGCGTTGCTATTTAAGCCAAGATCGCAAGTTCTGCCTATTCGCCACGACATTATATATATATATATATATATATATAATGTATATATATATATATATATATATATATATATATATATATATATATATATATATATATATATATATATATGCAGTAATGACAAGAAAATCATTGTTCCAGAGCAGCATTGCAACTCTGCTATTATGAAAATGCTTTTAATCTTAGGTATTTTAACATTTTCAATAATATTTTCAAATGCTTTACAAAAGAAAAAAAAGTTGGAGTTAGGTAATATTAGAAGTCATAATGATGTACTTTGATGCAATGTTTTTACTACAGCATAATGTTGCTTTATATTAACCTCAGTAATTTAAATCATTCATCTTCAAAAATTCTAATCTTACTATTAATACAGAAATATAATTTTCACATATTTCCTAGTTATTTAGTAATAATATATATATATATATATATATATATACATATATATATATATATATATATATATATAATATATATATATATATATATAACTATACATTTTAAAAATGATTTTGACTAATGCAATCTAAAGTTTGCTGCTAAATCATCAGCCAACTAGAAGTGAGAAATGCGGAGACATGACCAGTGAAGTGGTGTTTTGTGTTCGTATATGTGTTGTGTGACGTGTGTTTACACTGTGCAACACACATGTGACGTGTGTTTACACTGTGCAACACACATGTGACGTGTGTTTACACTGTGCAACACACATGTGACGTGTGTTTACACTGTGCAACACACATGTGATGTGTGTTTACACTGTGCAACACACATGTGACGTGTGTTTACACTGTGCAACACACATGTGACGTGTGTTTACACTGTGCAACACATGTGATGTGTGTTTACACTGTGCAACACATGTGATGTGTGTTTACACTGTGCAACACGTGTGATGTGTGTTTACACTGTGCAACACATGTGACGTGTGTTTACACTGTGCAACACACATGTGACGTGTGTTTACACTGTGCAACACACATGTGACGTGTGTTTACACTGTGCAACACACATGTGACGTGTGTTTACACTGCGCAACACACATGTGACGTGTGTTTACACTGCGCAACACACATGTGACGTGTGTTTACACTGTGCAACACACATGTGACGTGTGTTTACACTGTGCAACACACATGTGACGTGTGTTTACACTGTGCAACACACATGTGACGTGTGTTTACACTGTGCAACACACATGTGACGTGTGTTTACACTGTGCAACACACATGTGACGTGTGTTTACACTGTGCAACACACATGTGACGTGTGTTTACACTGTGCAACACACATGTGACGTGTGTTTACACTGTGCAACACACATGTGACGTGTGTTTACACTGTGCAACACACATGTGACGTGTGTTTACACTGTGCAACACACATGTGACGTGTGTTTACACTGTGCAACACACATGTGACGTGTTTACACTGTGCAACACACATGTGACGTGTGTTTACACTGTGCAACACACATGTGACGTGTTTACACTGTGCAACACACATGTGACGTGTGTTTACACTGTGCAACACACATGTGACGTGTGTTTACACTGTGCAACACACATGTGACGTGTGTTTACACTGTGCAACACACATGTGACGTGTGTTTACACTGTGCAACACACATGTGACGTGTGTTTACACTGTGCAACACACATGTGACGTGTGTTTACACTCTGCAACACACATGTGACGTGTGTTTACACTGTGCAACACACATGTGACGTGTGTTTACACTGTGCAACACACATGTGACGTGTGTTTACACTGTGCAACACACATGTGACGTGTGTTTGCACTGTGCAACACACATGTGACGTGTGTTTACACTGTGCAACACACATGTGACGTGTGTTTACACTGTGCAACACACATGTGACGTGTGTTTACACTGTGCAACACACATGTGACGTGTGTTTACACTGTGCAACACACATGTGACGTGTGTTTACACTGTGCAACACACATGTGACGTGTGTTTACACTGTGCAACACACATGTGACGTGTGTTTACACTGTGCAACACACATGTGACGTGTGTTTACACTGTGCAACACACATGTGATGTGTGTTTACACTGTGCAACACACATGTGATGTGTTTACACTGTGCAACACACATGTGACGTGTTTACACTGTGCAGCACACATGTGACGTGTGTTTACACTGTGCAACACACATGTGACGTGTGTTTACACTGTGCAACACACATGTGACGTGTGTTTACACTGTGCAACACACATGTGACGTGTGTTTACACTGTGCAACACACATGTGACGTGTGTTTACACTGTGCAACACACATGTGACGTGTGTTTACACTGTGCAACACACATGTGACGTGTGTTTACACTGTGCAACACACATGTGACGTGTGTTTACACTGTGCAACACACATGTGACGTGTGTTTACACTTTGCAACACACATGTGTTTACACTGTGCAACACATGTGTTTACACTGTGCAACATGTGTTTACACTGTGCAACACATATATATGTGTTTACACTGCAACACATGTGTTTACACTGCAACACATGTGTTTACACTGTGCAACTCATATATAATATGTGTTTACACTGTGCAACACATATGTGTTTACACTGTGCAACACATATATAATATGTGTTTACTCTGTGTAACACATATATGTGTTTACACTGTGCAACACATATATATGTGTTTACACTGTGCAACACATGTGTGTGTTTACACTGTGCAACACATATATGTGTTTACACCGTGCAACACATATATAATATGTGTTTACACTGTGCAACACATATATATGTGTTTACACTGTGCAACACATATATATGTGTTTACACTGTGCAACACATATATGTTTACACTGTGCAACACATATGTGTTTACACTGTGCAACACATGTGTGTGTTTACACTGTGCAACACATATATAATGTGTTTACACTGTGCAACACGTGTGTTTACACTGTGCAACACATATATAATATGTGTTTACACTGTGCAACACGTGTGTACACTGTGCAACACGTGTGTGTTTACACTGTACAACACATGTGTGTACACTATGTGTTTACACTGTGCAACACATGTGTGTGTTTACACTGTGCAACACATGTGTGTACACTGTGCAACACGTGTGTTTACACTGTGCAACACTGTGTTTACACTGTGCAACACGTGTGTACACTGTGCAACACATGTGTGTGTTTACACTGTGCAACACTGTTTACACTGTGCAACACATGTGTGTACACTGTGCAACACGTGTGTGTTTACACTGTGCAACACGTGTGTGTTTACACTGTGCAACACTGTGTTTACACTGTGCAACACTGTGTTTACACTGTGCAACACATGTGTGTACACTGTGCAACACATGTGTGTACACTGTGCAACACGTGTGTGTTTACACTGTGCAACACATGTGTGTGTTTACACTGTGCAACACATGTGTGTGTTTACACTGTGCAACACATGTGTGTGTTTACACTGTGCAACACGTGTGTGTTTACACTGTGCAACACATGTGTGTGTTTACACTGTGCAACACATGTGTGTGTTTACACTGTGCAACACATGTGTGTGTTTACACTGTGCAACACATATAATGTGTTTACACTGTGCAACACGTGTGTGTTTACACTGTGCAACACATAATATGTGTTTACACTGTGCAACACGTGTGTGTTTACACTGTGCAACACATATATGTGTTTACACTGTGCAACACATATAATATGTGTTTACACTGTGCAACACACATAATATGCGTTTACACTGTGCAACACATATAATATGTGTTTACACTGTGCAACACGTGTGTGTTTACACTGTGCAACACATATAATATGTGTTTACACTGTGCAACACATATATGTGTTTACACTGTGCAACACATATAATATGTGTTTACACTGTGCAACACATATAATATGTGTTTACACTGTGCAACACATGTGTGTGTTTACACTGTACAACACATGTGTGTACACTATGTGTTTACACTGTGCAACACATGTGTGTGTTTACACTGTGCAACACATGTGTGTACACTGTGCAACACGTGTGTTTACACTGTGCAACACTGTGTTTACACTGTGCAACACGTGTGTACACTGTGCAACACATGTGTGTGTTTACACTGTGCAACACTGTTTACACTGTGCAACACATGTGTGTACACTGTGCAACACGTGTGTGTTTACACTGTGCAACACGTGTGTGTTTACACTGTGCAACACTGTGTTTACACTGTGCAACACTGTGTTTACACTGTGCAACACATGTGTGTACACTGTGCAACACATGTGTGTACACTGTGCAACACGTGTGTGTTTACACTGTGCAACACATGTGTGTGTTTACACTGTGCAACACATGTGTGTGTTTACACTGTGCAACACATGTGTGTGTTTACACTGTGCAACACGTGTGTGTTTACACTGTGCAACACATGTGTGTGTTTACACTGTGCAACACATGTGTGTGTTTACACTGTGCAACACATGTGTGTGTTTACACTGTGCAACACATATAATATGTGTTTACACTGTGCAACACGTGTGTGTTTACACTGTGCAACACATAATATGTGTTTACACTGTGCAACACGTGTGTGTTTACACTGTGCAACACATATATGTGTTTACACTGTGCAACACATATATGTGTTTACACTGTGCAACACACATAATATGTGTTTACACTGTGCAACACATATAATATGTGTTTACACTGTGCAACACGTGTGTGTTTACACTGTGCAACACATATAATGTGTGTTTACACTGTGCAACACATATATGTGTTTACACTGTGCAACACATATAATATGTGTTTACACTGTGCAACACATATAATATGTGTTTACACTGTGCAACACATATAATATGTGTTTACACTGTGCAACACATGTGTGTGTTTACACTGTGCAACACATATGTGTGTTTACACTGTGCAACACATATATGTGTTTACACTGTGCAACACATATAATATGTGTTTACACTGTGCAACACATGTGTGTGTTTACACTGTGCAACACATATGTGTGTTTACACTGTGCAACACATATAATATGTGTTTACACTGTGCAACACATATAATATGTGTTTACACTGTGCAACACATGTGTGTGTTTACACTGTGCAACACATATAATATGTGTTTACACTGTGCAACACATGTGTGTGTTTACACTGTGCAACACATATAATATGTGTTTACACTGTGCAACACATGTGTGTGTTTACACTGTGCAACACATATAATATGTGTTTACACTGTGCAACACATGTGTGTGTTTACACTATGCAACACATATCATTCATTGATTAAATACTTTTTTTACTATTTCTTCTTTCACTATTTTACTACTACTACCGTCACTAGAGCAACCACTACTATTGCTTCTAGTACTACTAAGTTCTACATCGGGCACTTCCCAAAGTTCCCTGTATATACCCTCAGTATCCTTGTATTGTTTTCAGTGGCTTGATAAACAACCTGACGGCGATACACAACCATCTGAGTGTCTGATAATTATCAGATTTACCTAAAATATTACCGGTAATTGTATCAATTATTAAATATGAGAGTAAATATTTTTATATCTTATTTCGAATGTTAGGTAGATTCTGTTTATTTGCCATTGAAAGAGTTCTTTCTGGTGGCTAAAGAAAACAGACTCCGAAGTTTCTTGACTTGAATGAACTTAAATCTCCAAGAAAAATAGTTGTATGATGATGTGATCATCAAATACGGTGCCCCGTGGCCTGGTGCCTCTCGCTCCACGCGGCGAGGATCCGGGTTCGATTCCCGGCGAGGGTAGAAACGTCGGGCATGTTTCCTTTCACCGGTTGTCTATGTTCCCCGTCAGGAAAACGGGTACCCGGGTGTTAGTGGACTGGTGTGGGTAGCATCCCGGGAGAAAACTGACCTAATTTGGCCGAAATGCTCTGTATAACAAGCGGCTTTCTATATAGTAGTATGTCATTGGTCAGCTAGACCTGTATATCTGGTACATGTACTTGTAGAAATTATTATTATTATTAAAGATTCGCCGGTATTCTCCCGGCCCGGGCCTTTTCCAAGTGGTGGCCCGGCTTTGGCTCCCTCTTTAGGGAGTGTCTGAGACCTAAGCCTCCCATGGGAGGAGGCACAAGTACCTCCTCATCTTTGGGACCAACTGTCCCCAGGCCTAGCCATAAGCTAGGCCTCTCTGGTCTGCCCTCCCCGCCTCAAGGGGGCTAATGGGAATGACAGTCTTATGAGCTAAAGGCTCGGGCTCAGGCACCTACCCTACCCTAGAAGGGTTAGGCATGGTGTCGATGACTTGTAGAAATAAAGATATTCATCAAATGTGAAAGCAACTGCAGACATGTAATAAACTCGGTGCTGTTTTGGTAAAAAATATCCCACTGAAGAGACGAATAATTATCAACGTGGATTATATCAAGAGAGATATTCCACAGGCAGCAGTGGTAAAAATAATGCGCCATTTCAACACGTAAATACAGAGTATTATGAACTAAATTTCAGTGAAGATGGTCGCAACAGTAAGCAGCGGAGGGTGTTAAGGGGAGACAGTTATAATTATCTTTGATCCCAGTTTGGGTGCTCGACGTATACGGAAATGTCGACCCTTTACTGAATACCTTTCTTCTCAGTATAGTTAGAGTCAAAAAGAGATAATTGACTAACAAAGAGTAAGTTTGAGGCTACGCTTACTGCCGTAGTTAGATAATATCAGATTTGAGAACTGTGTTTGGTACGGTGCGATGATGGAGCAACAGAAATTGTCGAGTGGTTATTTATACCCAGACGGGGATCCTCCTGCAGTGCTCCTTCATCCTTGTGTACCTGACGTGTCTACATGCATAAAGACGTCCTTCTACTTTAATGTCTCCTGAGGAGGGTCTGTAGCCTGACCAATCACATTTGTGTTATTTTCAGCTACTGAACGTGGATTATTCTTTTATAATACCCACTCGGTCAGAGGATAATTTTCTCAGTAGGATAACAGGTAATTTCTGACTTTCCTTCTTTGCTTGAGATTACCAAGACTCAGGACCTTTGTAGTACAGTGTACATAGATCAGTACACTGATCCATAAATGCATTCACAATATCAATGTCAAAAAATTAAAAACCTCTAAAACATCGACACATGGACGTGTTTCCTTCAACGTACACGAGGAACACATGGAGACGTCACCATCAACGTTCATGAGGAACACATGGAGACGTCACCATCAACGTTCATGAGGAACACATGGAGACGTCACCATCAACGTACACGAGGAACACATGGAGACGTCACCATCAACGTTCATGAGGGAGGAACACATGGAGACGACACCATCGACGTACACGAGGAACACATGGAGACGTCACCATCAACGTACACGAGGAACACATGGAGACGTCACCATCAACGTACACGAGGAACACATGGAGACGTCACCATCAACGTACACGAGGAACACATGGGGACGTCACCATCAACGTACACGAGGAACACATGGAGACTTCACCATCAACGTACATGAGGGAGGAACACATGGGGACGTCACCATCAACGCACACGAGGGAGGAACACAGGGAGACATCACCATCAACGTACACGAGAGAGGAACACATGGAGACGTCACCATCAACGTACACGAGGGAGGAACTCATGGAGACGTCACCATCAACGTACACGGGGGAGGAACACATGGAGACGTCACCATCAACGTACACGCGGGAGGAACACATGGAGACGTCACCATCAACGTACACGAGGAACACATGGGGACGTCACCATCAACGTACACGAGGGAGGAACGCATGGAGACGTCACTAACGTACACGCGGAACACATGGAGACGTCACCATCAACGTACACGCGGAACACATGGAGACGTCACCATCAACGTACACGCGGAACACATGGAGACGTCACCATCAACGTACACGCGGAACACATGGGGACGTCACCATCAACGTTCACGAGGGAGGAACACATGGAGACGTCACCATCAACGTACACGAGGGAGGAACACATGGAAACGTCACTATCAACGTACACGGGGGAGGAACACATGGAGACGTCACCATCAACGTACACGAGGAACACATGGAGACGTCACCATCGACGTACACGAGGGAGGAACACATGGAGACGACACCTTCAACGTACACGAGGGAGGAACACATGGAGACGACACCATCAACGTACACGAGGAATACATGGAGACGTCACCATCAACGTACACGAGAGAGGAACACATGGAGACGTCACCATCAACGTACACGAGGGAGGAACACATGGAAACGTCACTATCAACGTACACGGGGGAGGAACACATGGAGACGTCACCATCAACGTACACGAGGAACACATGGAGACTTCACCATCAACGTACACGAGGAACACATGGAGACGTCACCATCAACGTACACGAGGGGGGAACACATGGAGACGTCACCATCAACGTACACGGGGGAGGAACACACGGAGACGTCACCATCAACGTACACGGAGGAGGAACACATGGAGACGTCACCATCAACGTACACGAGGAACACATGGGGACGTCACCATCAACGTACACGAGGGAGGAACGCATGGAGACGTCACCAACGTACACAAGGGAGGAACACATGGAGACGTCACCATCAACGTTCACGAGGAACACATGGAGACGTCACCATCAACGTACACGAGGAACACAGAGACGTCACCATCAACGTACACGAGGGAGGAACACGTGGAGACGTCACCAACGTACACGATGGAGGAACACATGGAGACGTCACCATCAACGTACACGGGGGAGGAACACATGGAGACGTCACCATCAACGTACTCGGGGGAGGAACACATGGAGACGTCACCATCAACGTACACGAGGAACACGTGGAGACGTCACCATCAACGTACACGGCGGAGGAACACATGGAGACGTCACCATCAACGTAAACGAGGAACACATGGAGACGTCACCATCAACGTACACGAGGGAGGAACACATGGAGACGTCACCAACGTACACGATGGAGGAACACATGGAGACGTCACCATCAACGTACACGGGGGAGGAACACATGGAGACGTCACCATCAACGTACACGGGGGAGGAACACATGGAGACGTCACCATCAACGTACACGAGGAACACATGGAGACGTCACCATCAACGTTCATGAGGAACACATGGAGACGACACCATCGACGTACACGAGGAACACATGGAGACGTCACCATCAACGTTCATGAGGGAGGAACACATGGAGACGACACCATCGACGTACACGAGGGAGGAACACATGGAGACGACACCATCAACGTACACGAGGGAGGAACACATGGAGACGACACCATCAACGTACACGAGGAATACATGGAGACGTCACCATCAGCGTACACGAGGGAGGAACACATGGAGACGACACCATCGACGTACACGAGGGAGGAACACATGGAGACGACACCATCGACGTACACGAGGGAGGAACACATGGAGACGACACCATCAACGTACACGAGGAATACATGGAGACGTCACCATCAACGTACACGAGGAACACATGGAGACGTCACCATCAACGTACACGAGGAATACATGGGGACGTCACCAACAACGTACAGAGGAACACATGGGGACGTCACCATCAACGTACACGAGGGAGGAACACAGGGAGACATCACCATCAACGTACACGAGAGAGGAACACATGGAGACGTCACCATGAACGTACACGAGGAACACATGGAGACGTCACCATCAACGTACAGAGGAACACATGGGGACGTCACCATCAACGTACATGAGGGAGGAACACAGGGAGACATCACCATCAACGTACACGAGAGAGGAACACATGGAGACGTCACCATCAACGTACACGAGGAACACATGGAGACGTCACCAATGTACACGAGGAACACATGGGGACGTCACCATCAACGTACACGAGGAACACATGGAGACATCACCATCAACGTACACGAGGAAGGAGCACATGGGGACGTCACCATCAACGTACACGAGGAACACATGGAGACGTCAACATCAATGTGCACGAGGAACACATGGAGACGTCACCATCACTGTGCACGAGGAACACATGGGGACGTCACCATCAACGTACACGAGGAACACATAGGGACGTCACCATCAACGTACACAAGGAACACATGGAGACGTCACCATCAATGTGCACGAGGAACACATGGGGACGTCACCATAAACGTACACGAGGGAGGAACACATGGGGACGTCACCATCAACGTACACGAGGAACACATGGAGACGTCACCGTCAACGTACACGGGGGAGGAACACATGGAGACGTCACCATCAACGTACACGGGGGAGGAACTCATGGAGACGTCACCATCAACGTACACGGGGGAGGAACACATGGAGACGTCACCATCAACGTACACGCGGGAGGAACACATGGAGACGTCACCATCAACGTACACGAGGAACACATGGGGACGTCACCATCAACGTACACGAGGGAGGAACGCATGGAGACGTCACCAACGTACACAAGGAACACATGGAGACGTCACCAATGTACACGAGGAACACATGGGGACGTCACCATCAACGTACACGAGGAACACATGGAGACATCACCATCAACGTACACGAGGAAGGAGCACATGGGGACGTCACCATCAACGTACACGAGGAACACATGGAGACGTCAACATCAATGTGCACGAGGAACACATGGAGACGTCACCATCACTGTGCACGAGGAACACATGGGGACGTCACCATCAACGTACACGAGGAACACATAGGGACGTCACCATCAACGTACACAAGGAACACATGGAGACGTCACCATCAATGTGCACGAGGAACACATGGGGACGTCACCATAAACGTACACGAGGGAGGAACACATGGGGACGTCACCATCAACGTACACGAGGAACACATGGAGACGTCACCGTCAACGTACACGGGGGAGGAACACATGGAGACGTCACCATCAACGTACACGGGGGAGGAACTCATGGAGACGTCACCATCAACGTACACGGGGGAGGAACACATGGAGACGTCACCATCAACGTACACGCGGGAGGAACACATGGAGACGTCACCATCAACGTACACGAGGAACACATGGGGACGTCACCATCAACGTACACGAGGGAGGAACGCATGGAGACGTCACCAACGTACACAAGGAACACATGGAGACGTCACCATCAACGTACACGCGGAACACATGGAGACGTCACCATCAACGTACACGCGGAACACATGGAGACGTCACCATCAACGTACACGCGGAACACATGGGGACGTCACCATCAACGTACACGGGGGAGGAACACATGGAGACGTCACCATCAACGTACACGGAGGAGGAACACATGGAGACATCACCATCAACGTACACGCGGGAGGAACACATGGAGACGTCACCATCAACGTACAAGAGGAACACATGGGGACGTCACCATCAACGTACACGAGGGAGGAAAGCATGGAGACGTCACCAACGTACACAAGGGAGGAACACATGGAGACGTCACCATCAACGTACACGAGGAACACATGGAGACGTCACCATCAACGTACACGAGGAACACATGGGGACGTCACCATCAACGTACACGAGGGAGGAACACATGGAGACGACACCATCGACGTACACGAGGAACACATGGAGACGTCACCATCAACGTACACGGGGGAGGAACACATGGAGACGTCATCAACGTACACGAGGAACACATGGAGACGTCACCATCAACGTACACGAGGGAGGAACACATGGAGACGTCACCATCAACGTACACGAGGAACACATGGAGACGTCACCATCAACGTACACGAGGGAGGAACACATGGAGACGTCACCATCAACGTACACGAGGAACACATGGAGACGTCACCATCAACGTACACGGCGGAGGAAAACATGGAGACGTCACCATCAACGTACACGAGGAACACATGGGGACGTCACCATCAACGTACACGAGGGAGGAACACATGGGGACGTCACCATCAACGTACACGAGGGAGGAACGCATGGAGACGTCACCAACGTACACGGCGGAGGAACACATGGAGACGTCACCATCAACGTACACGAGGAACACATGGAGACGTCACCATCAACGTACGCGAGGAACACAGAGACGTCACCATCAACGTACACGAGGGAGGAACACGTGGAGAAGTCACCATCGACGTACACGAGGAACACATGGAGACGTCACCATCAACGTACACGGGGGAGGAACACATGGAGACGTCATCAACGTACACGAGGAACACATGGATACGTCACCATCAACGTACACGAGGGAGGAACACATGGAGACGTCACCATCAACGTACACGAGGAACACATGGAGACGTCACCATCAACGTACACGAGGGAGGAACACGTGGAGACGTCACCAACGTACACGATGGAGGAACACATGGAGACGTCACCATCAACGTACACGGGGGAGGAACACATGGAGACGTCACCATCAACGTACTCGGGGGAGGAACACATGGAGACGTCACCATCAACGTACACGAGGAACACGTGGAGACGTCACCATCAACGTACACGGCGGAGGAACATATGGAGACGTCACCTTCAACGTAAACGAGGAACACATGGAGACGTCACCATCAACGTACACGAGGGAGGAACACATGGAGACGTCACCAACGTACACGATGGAGGAACACATGGAGACGTCACCATCAACGTACACAAGGGAGGAACACATGGAGACGTCACCATCAACGTACACGAGGGAGGAACACATGGAGACGTCACCATCAACGTACACGAGGAACACATGGAGACGTCACCATCAACGTACACGAGGAACACATGGAGACGTCACCATCAACGTACACGAGGAACACATGGAGACGTCACCATCAACGTACACGAGGAACACATGGAGACGTCACCATCAACGTACACGAGGAACACATGGAGACGTCACCATCAACGTACACGAGGAACACATGGAGACGTCACCATCAACGTACACGAGGAACACATGGAGACGTCACCATCAACGTACACGAGGGAGGAACACATGGAGACGTCACCATCAACGTACACGAGGGAGGAACACATGGAGACGTCACCATCAACGTACACGAGGGAGGAACACATGGAGACGTCACCATCACCGTACACGAGGGAGGAACACATGGAGACGTCACCATCACCGTACACGAGGGAGGAACACATGGAGACGTCACCATCAACGTACACGAGGGAGGAACACATGGAGACGTCACCATCAACGTACACGAGGGAGGAACACATGGAGACGTCACCATCAACGTACACGAGGGAGGAACACATGGAGACGTCACCATCAACGTACACAAGGGAGGAACACATGGAGACGTCACCATCAACGTACACGAGGGAGGAACACATGGAGACGTCACCATCAACGTACACGAGGGAGGAACACATGGAGACGTCACCATCAACATACACGAGGGAGGAACACAGTTGGGACTCTGATTAGGTAAACAAAACACGTACATTACATTTTCTGTATTACAAAATAATGGAAATACTCACAAAGTTCTGGAGATCACAATAAGTCTTGAGAAATATTGTTTGTTAAAACATGGAATGTGAAACATTTCTATTTTATTGTATGGAAATAAAATATAAACATCATAAATATTAGTTTTGGTCTCTCATTTTCGGTGACCTGTACTTAGCTCTGTGAAGACTTGTCTGTGTCCTCTCTCTGATTCTGAACTAAGATGTCCTCTCTTGAGCAACTTTACCAGCAGCTAAATGAGGAGCTTAGGGTTGCTCAGCTGGAGATACGGTGATTAATGGAGGAGAACAAGGAGAATTCGTAGTAATCCTTCTGTTGTGAGTCCTCAGGTTAAGAGAGGAACCTGGTCAGTGGCAGGGCAACATGGAACCAAGCTGAGGATCAAGAAGACTGTTGGAGAGGCAGAAACAACGAAGAACCAGAAGACTACTGTGGAAACTTTCAACCCATTTTCGGTGATACCTGATGAATGTGGGTTTTCTACTGGGAACGTCACAATGAACACCAACGAAGCATTGGCAGACGTGAGTGAGACATCCATAGAAGACCATCGAGAACATCACGACGAATTCCACAAGTAAAGGTAAGAACATTGTTTTAGTTGGAGACAGTCAGGTTAAGTTTATGGATAGGGCCTTTTGTCTTAGGGATAGGAATATGAGGCAGAAGGTGTGTTTTCCTCAGGCTGGAATGAAGGATATTGTTAGCCATATGGACGACGTCATGAGAAGTAATGGGAGCAATCCTATTATATCTCTCAGTGCTGGAGGCAACGATGTTGGCAGACGTAGGAGTGAAGACCTGATTAGCAGATATAGGTCAGTTAGAAAGAAGGGTGGGAACCCTGTCATATGTGGTATTTTGCCAAGGAAAGGAGTTGGAAATGAATGGTTGTCCAGGGCAATAGGTGTCAATTGCTAGCTGGACAAATACTGTAAGGAAAATGTGGTAATATTCATTGACAATTGGGACCTTTTCTATGGCAGAAATGACATGTATGTCAGAGATAGGTTCACTTATCTAGGTCTTGGGTGGGGGCACTCTCAACAACAGTGGAGGGAGCTGTTAGTACTTTAAACTAGGAATAGTAAGTGGTATGGGTTTTGGCGGGAAAACAGTGAAGTCCCAGTGTTGTAATATGAGTACTAGGAGAACTAGTAATGAGCAGAATGAGGTGGATATTGGAAAGCCAGTGGCACTAGGTGACAAGAACAGTAATAGGTTTAGTGGAAAAACAGAAATGAGCAGGAAGGGTAAAGAGAAAGGAGGGTCTTTAAATATACATTATGCTAATAGACGTAGTGCTAGGAATAAGATGGACGAGTTGAGATTAGTTGCTAGTGCAGGTAACATTGATGTATTTGTCATAACTGAGACGTGGTTTAATTCAAAAAGTCGGGACATGCCTACAGAATGTCACATACAGGGTTTCAAATTGTTCCAAGTATTAGAAGTATCGGGAAGGTGGGTAGGGTGGCACTATGCCCGAGATCGTTTGAACTGTTGCATAAAAACGGGTATTAAGTGTCAAGTAACACATACAGAGTCTGTATGGATAGAATTTTCAGAGAGGCATGAAAAATTGATTTTAGTTGTGATATACCGTCCCCCAAACTTGGATAGAGACCAAGGGAGACTACTCTGGGAGGAAATTGTTAAGGCCACAAGGCACGATAACGTACACAAATAACCCGCACATAAAAGACAGAAGCTTACGACGACGTTTCGGTCCGACTTGGACCGAAACGTCGTCGTAAGCTTCTGTCTTTTATGTGCGGGTTATTTGTGTATCGTTCAGTCACGGTATTGTGCCTTTTTGTTATTTATTCACGATAACGTAGTAATTCTAGGAGACTAACTTTAGTCATATTGATTGGAATTTCTTGACTGGGAATTTAGAATCAAACTACTTCTTAGAAGTAGTTCAGGATTGTTTTTTGAATCAGTTTGTGACAGAGCCTACAAGGGGAAATAACCTGCTTGACTTGGTTTTGGCAAACAAGGAAACCCTTGTTAATAATTTAGAAATTACAGAGGAACTCGGCACAAACGATCACAAATCAATTACCTTTAGCATTGAATGAAAGTATGATAGTAGGGATAATTCAGTACTGGTCCCAGATTTTTGCTTAGTAGATTACAATGGGCTTAGAGAACACTTATCATTTGTTGACTGGGGTAACGAAGAGAGCTATCAGTATGACAGCTTTCTTAACACAATACATGCTTCCCAAAGGACATTTATCCCATATAAGGAAATTAGATGGAATAGAAATGACCCAAAATGGATGAATAGTAGGATCAGATATCTTTTAGGACAGGAAAAAAGAATTTATAGGCGCATCAAAAGATGTGAGGGTCAGTATATTGACATTAAAAAGGAACGTTAAAATGGGGATAAGAAAAGCTAGACGGGACTATGAAATTAAAGTTGCTAGGGATTCGAAAACTAACCCAAAAAGTTTTTTCCAGGCTTATAGAACGAAAGTTAGAGATAAGATAGGTCCCCTTAAAAATAACTCTGGGCATCTCACTGACAAGGAGAACGAAATGTACTCTATTCTTAATAATTATTTTCTCATGGTTTTCACTCAGGAAGACACTAACAATATCCCAGTAATTACTTTTTATAGTGGGCCTGATGATGATACATTATGCAATATCACAGTCACTTCCGAATTGGTTATCAAACAGATAGACCGGTTAAAACAAAATAAATCCCAGGGTCCTGATGAATTTTTTTCAAGGGTTCTTGAAGAGTGTAAAATGGAACTTTGTGAGCCATTGACTAATATTTTTAATATTTCTCTTCAAACAGATGTAGTGTCTGATATGTGGAAAATGGCTAATGTAATTCCTATCTTTAAAGCAGGGGACAAGTCACAAACTCAATTCCTGGTCAGAAAAGTGGCAGATGCAGTTCAGTGTAGATAAATGCAAGGTTCTGAAGCTCGGGAGTGTCCATAACCCTAGTACTTATCAGTTAAATAACGTAGAACTTAGCCATACAGATTGTGAAAAGGACTTGGGGGGGGGGTATGGTAAGCACCATTCATCACAAGCAGCAACCTTATACCAAGACAGCAGTGCCTAAGCGTACGTAATAAAACAAACAGTTTACTGGGATTTATATCTAGAAGTGTAAGCAACAGAAGTCCAGCGGTTATTTTACAGCTTTATACATCATTAGTAAGGCCTAACCTAGATTACGCAGCTCGGTTCTGGTCTCCATATTATAGAATGGATATAAATTCTCTAGAAAACGTCCAGCGTAGAATGACCAAACTAATGCATAGCATTAGAAATCTTCCGTAAGAAGAACGATTGAAGACTCTTAAACTACATTCACTTGTAAGACGAAGAATTAGGAGAGACATGATCGAAGTGTATAAGTGGAAGATGGGTATTAACAAAGAGGATATAAATAAAGTTTAGAGGATATCCCTTCAAGAAAGAACCCGCAATAATGGATTCAAATTAGATAAGTTTAGATTTCGAAAGGATTTAGGAAACTATACGTTTGGAAATAGGGTAGTTGATGAGTGGAACAGTCTGCCTAGTAGGGTTATTGAAGTTAAAACGTTGAGTAGTTTCAAATTTAGGTTAGATAAATACATGAGTGAGAGGGGTTGGATTTGAGTGAGACTTGCATAATGAGTAAATAGAATCATCAAAACTTATTTCTTGGGTATCATTGTAAATTGGGTTTGGCAAATATTTTGTTAGTGGGAAGGATTGTTAAGGACTTGCCTAGTATGGGCCAACAGGCCTGCTACAGTGTTCCTCGTTCATGTTCTTTCAAAAACACAATCGAAACTCTCTGGTTTCTATTGGTAAGCCATGCCTCTATCCATGTTAGAACTTTACCTCCTATACCATGAGCTGCTACTTTTCTTAAGAGTCTCTTGTGAGGTACTCTAACGAAGGCCTTACTAAAATCCAAATAAAGAATATCATATTCTTTATCACTGTCAACTGCCTCAAATGTTCTATTGAAGAACGTCAGTTAATTTGTCAGGCAGGAACGACCTCTCTTGAATCCATGCTGAGATTCATTTATCAAGTTATGCTCTTCAAGGTGACTTCTAACAATGTCAGCTATAATTGATTCAAGTAACTTGCCCACTATAGATGACAGACTTACTGGACGGTAATTTGAAGGAGTGGACTTATCCCCTGATTTGAATATAGGAACCACTTTAGCCATCTTCCACAACTCTGGCACAACACCAGTAAGGATGGACACATTAAACACACTCGTTAATGGCTGACTAAGCTCCATCTTTCATTCCTTAAGCACCCTAGAAAATAACTCGTCGGGTCCCGGGGACTTATTTTGCTTCAGTTTGTCTATCTGTTTAATAACCATGTCCCTCGTGACAGTAATATTAGTTAATTTAAATTCATCAGGAACTAAACAATTGTTAACTACTGGAATCTCATTTACATCTTCCTGTGTAAAAACTGACAAAAAATAGTCATTAAATAAGGAACACATTTCCAGTTCGTTATCCGTCAGCTGTCCATTCCCAATTTTCAGAGGTCCTACTTTTTCCTTCACCTTCGTCCTATACACTTGAAAGAACCCCTTTGGATTAGTCTATGATTCGTTAGCAACTCTAATTTCATAGTCACGTTTAGCCTTTCTAATCCCCTTTTTTACTTCTCTTTTAAGCTGAACATATTGGTCAGTAAGGTTAACCTCTCCTCTTCTGATGCGCCTATAAATTCCCCTTTTCTCCCCTAATAGATGCTTTAGGCTCCTGTTAACCCATTTGGGATCGTTATTATTAGACCTAATTTCTCCCTGGGGAATGTATATACTCTGAGCACGGTGTACATTATTAAGAAAAAATCATAAATGAAGATCCCTTCGTAATCATAAGTATGATCATCGTCAATAGAATCATTAGCAAGATAACCCCAATCGTGATTTGACAGGTGTTCCCTAAGTCCATTATAATCGGCAGAACGAAAATCAGGGATTTTTACCGTATTATTTTTATTCTTGTATTCCCAGTTAATGCTAAAAGTGATGGATTTGTGATCACCTGCGCCAAGCTCTTCAGTGATCTCCAGATTATTTACGAGTGTTTCCTTATTTGACAAGACTAGGTCTAGCAAATTATTACCCCTGGTAGACTCTGTTACACACTGCTTCAGAAAACAGTCCTGAACTGTTTCCATAAAGTCACTGGACTCCAGATTACCGGTCAAAAAATTCCAGTCAATTTGATTAAAGTTAAAATCCTCTACTATCACTATGTTATTGTGTCTAGAAGCCCTAACAATTTCGTCCCAAAGAAGTCTCCCTCTATCGTGATCCAAGCCTGGAGGTCGGTATATTACACCTAGAATTAGTTTTTCTTGACCTTCTACAAATTCTACCCAAACGGATTCCGTTATTGTTCAATCTATTTATATACCTATTTTTATGCAACAATTAATATTTTCTCGAACATATAATGCAACTCCTCCCCCCTTCCCATTACATCTATCCAAATCGAACAACTTAAACCTTTGAATATTACACTCAGCAATCATATCCCGACTCGTTAAATCATACCACGTTTCAGTTAATGCAATGACATCAAAGTTCCCAGCACATGCTACCAAACGTAGTTTATTAATCTTATTTCTTGCACTTCGACTGTTAGCATAAAATACCATCATATGCTTTTTCTTCTGCACATTTTTCCTATTCACCTTTGTTTTTACACAATTTCTGAAATTATCATTACCCAGAGTTACTCCATGACAGTTACTATTAACATTCTTAATATCAGAGCATAAGTCAATATATCCATACTCATTATTAATCATTTCTAAACCCATTCCTCTAACTAATCCTGGTTTAAAATCCTAACAACCCCCTCAACTGAGCTAGCAAGAAAACCCACACCTGCCCTGGATGGCATGTATGCCATCCCTGGCATACATGTCATTTCGGGCATAGAAGTTGTCCCGGTTGTCAATGAATGGTACTGCATTATCCTTACAGTGTTCATCCAGCCAACAATTAATACCAATTGCTCTGGACAACCATTCATTACCAACACCTCTTCTTGGCAAAATGCCACATATAACAGGACGCCCCTGTTCTTCCTAATTATGTCTATTGCTATCCTGAACCTTCTAACTAAATCCTAGCTTCTACGCTTGCCTACATCATTGCCTCCAGCACTGAGGCAGATAATAGGATTGATCCCATTACCGTTCATGATGTTGTCAAGCCAGCTAACAATGTCCTCCATCCCAGCCCCAGGAAAGCAAACCCTCTGTCTCCTACTCCTGACCTTATAACAGTCCTGTTCTTATAACAGTCTGCCTAGTAGGGTTATTGAGGCTAAATCCTTGGGTAGTTTCAAACTTAGGTTGGATAAATATATGAGTGAGAAGGGTTGAATCTGAGTGCGACTTGCACATGAGTTAATAGAATTATCAAAGCTTATTGCTTGGGTAGAATTCAAAACTGAGTTGGGCAAATATTCTGTTAGTGGGATGGATTGTGAAGGACCTGCTTAGTATAGGCCAACAGGCCCTTAATAAGCAGTTCTTATCAGTTCATCTCAAAGCCGAGCTCTCTCGGCTGTATAACCCGTAACACTCGGTAAAACGCCCAGGCTGACAAGGACAAGAGATGTAAAGAGGCATACCCAAGTGTCTTGACTCTTTCTAAGACAGTAGAACCTTCCAATATTTATCCATTCTTTCGTTTCTCTTCGTATCTTGCTCCCTCATACCCACACAAACTGAACATTGTGATATCTTCTGTAAGAAATTCATTCTGTGGGACAGAATATGACAATGAAATACAGCTAACATTTGGCTGCACCTTTCACGGAGAATATGACAGTAACCTAATAGGCCTACCAAATTTAAAAAATAACAAAATAGCCGAACATGCGTTACAAACACTTGAACATTTCTTTATAACAGGCCTACACTCGGCCCTGTCTCAAATATCTACTCACAAAGTGAAGAGGATTTCCCCCTTGGCACCGCCTCTCGTCCCACACACTGCCTGCATTTACTAAGATACTGTTGACTATTTGTTATCAAGTTATAAATTCCATTGTATTATGATTCTTACCCAAATACATAATCTGCAGAGACGGATGAAATATCAGCAAGAATATTCAACGAATATGGATACTAAACTCCAAACCCACTAACAGTTATTCAGATTCAACAAATCAGACAAAGGCGACAAATTGCTTCGTGGCTCGAAGCTAACTAATGTTACTCCAGTATTTAAAGGAGATATTTCAAGTGTCTTTACTTAATTCATTAGTTTGATAATAGTTGTGGGTAAATTAATGGAACCTAGAATAAGTGACAATATGGTTAATTTTCTGGTGATAATCGTCTATTAAACAATCATCGTCATGGATTTCACAACCAAAGATTTTGTCATACAAATTAATGGGAATTTCTCTGCTACATTTGTAAAAAGTGTCAAAGTTCCCACAGATCAGGTGTGATTCCGTTTACAAAAGTCACTGAACAAAATATTGTAGAGGCGATTACTGAGCAAACAAAAGTCTCATGGCCTAGAGGGCACTCTTCAGGGTTAGATCAGTAACTAACTTAATGCAAGGAAGCAGTGAGTAATATTTAGTAGCAGAGACGTTTGACGAGTGCGATCCCTCAGGGATCAGCTCTGTGCCCTGTCTTGTTTTAATATCCTTAAATAATTTAAAACTTGTGCTTACGTTCAGAAATGACAATCTTTGATAATAATAACAATAATAATAATACTAATAATAATAATAATAATAATAATAATAATAATAATAATAACATTTATTTCTGCAAGTACATGTACGAGGTATACAGACCTAGCTGATATCAATGACATACTAAATAGAAAACCCCTTGTTATGCAGAGCATTTTGGGCAAATTAGGTCAATTTTGTCCCCAGGATGCGACCCACACCTGTCGGCTAACACCCAGGTACCTATTTTCCTGATAGGAGAAGAGGGACAGCAGGTGTTTTAAGGAAACACGTCCTAATGTTCCACCCGTACTGGGCATCGAGCCACGGACCTCAGTGTGTAAGCTGATCTCTCTTCTAGAGGTACATCTCTTCCTTATCTACACAGTTTAAAACACACAAAGCTTACACTTTATTAAGTAAATAGTTAGAAAAATATTAACGCAAACTGTCGGGATCTACTGTTATCATGGTCTCAACGCCACGCCAACAAGCACCACTGACTGTTGGTTCTCTGAACCAGCTAGCACCACTGACTGTTGGTTCTCTGAACCAGCTAGCACCACTGACTGTTGGTTCTCTGAACCAGCTAGCACCACTGACTGTTGGTTCTCTGAACCAGCTAGCACCACTGACTGTTGGTTCTCTGAACCAGCTAGCACCACTGACTGTCGGATCTCTGAACCAGCAAGCAGCACTTACTGTCGGTTCTCTGAACCAGCTAGCACCACTGACTGTCGGTTCTCTGAACAATCAAGCAGCAGTGACTGTTGGTTCTCCGAACCAGCAAGCAGCACAGTGTTATTCTCCGAACCAGCAAGCAGCACTGAGTGTTGGTTCTCTGAACCAGCAAGCAGCACTGGCTGTTCGTTCTCTGAACCAGTAAGCAGCACTGAGTGTTGGTTCTCTGAACCAGCAAGCAGCACTGACTGTTGGTTCTCTGAACCAGCAAGCTGTACCAAGTGTTGGTTCTCTGAACCAGCTAGCACCACTGACCGTTGGTTCTCTGAACCAGCTAGCACCACTGCCCGTTGGTTCTGTGAACCAGCAAGCACCACTGACCGTTGGTTCTCTGAACCAGCTAGCACCACTGACCGTTGGTTCTGTGAACCAGCTAGCACCACTGACCGTTGGTTCTGTGAACCAGCAAGCACCACTTACCACTGGGTCTCTGAACCAGCAAGCAGCACTGACCGATGGTTCTCTGAACCAGCTAACACCACTGACCGTTGGTTCTGTGAACCAGCTAGCACCACTGACCGTTGGTTCTCTGAACCAACAAACAGCACTGACCGTTGGTTCTCTGAACCAACAAACAGCACTGACCGTTGGTTCTCTGCTCCAGCTAGCACCACTGACCGTTGGTTCCCTGAACCAGCTAGCACCACTGACCGTTGGTTCCCTGAACCAGCTAGCACCACTGACCGTTGGTTCTCTGAACCAGCTATCACCAGTGACTGTTGGTTCCCTGAACCAACTAGTCCCACTGACTGTTGGCTCTCTGAACCAGCTAGCACCACTGACTGTTGGTTCTCTGAACCATTAAGCAGCACTGACTGTCGGTTCTCTTAATCAGCAAGCAACACTGACTGTTGGTTCTTTGAGCCAGTTAGCAGCATCGACTGTTGGTTCTCTGAACCAGCTAGCAACACCGACTGTTGGTTCTCTGAACCAACAAGCAGTACCGACTGTTGGTTCTCTGAACCAGCTAGCAGCACCGACTGCTGGTTCTCTGAACCAGCAAGTAGCACTGACTATTGGTTCTCTGAACCAGCTAGGAGCACTGACTGTCGGTTCTCTGAACCAGCGAACAGCACTGACTGACTGTTGGTTCTCTGAGCCAGCAAGCAACACTGACTGTTGGTTCTCTGAACCAGCTAGCAACACCGACTGCTGGTTCTCTGAACCAGCAAGCACCACTGAGTGTTGGTTCTCTAAACCAGCGAAGAGCACTGATTGCTGGTTCTCTGAACGAGCAAGGAGCACTGACTATTGGTTCTCTGAACCAGCAAACAGCACTGACTGACTGTTGGTTCTCTGAACCAGCAAACAGCACTGACTGTTGGTTCTCTGAACCAGCAAGCAGCACTGACTGACTGTTGGTTCTCTGAACCAGCAAGCAGCACTGACTGTTGGTTCTCTGAGCCAGCAAGCAACTCTGTTGGTTCTCTGAACCAGCTAGCAACACTGACTGTTGGTTCTCTGAACTAGCAAGCAGCACCGACTCTTGGTTCTCTGAACCAATAAGCAGTACCGACTGTTGGTTCTCTGAACCAGCTAGCAGCACCGACTGCTGGTTCTCTAAACCAGCAAGCACCACTGAGTGTTGGTTCTCTGAACCAGCTAGGAGCACTGACTGTCGGTTCTCTGAACCAGCAAACAGCACTGACTGTTGGTTCACTGAACCAACAAACAGCACTGACTGTTGGTTCTCTGAACCAGCAAACAGCACTGACTGTTGGTTCTCTGAACCAGCAAACAGCACTGACTGACTGTTGGTTCTCTGAACCAGCTAGCAACACTGACTGTTGGTTCTCTGAACTAGCAAGCAGCACCGACTCTTGGTTCTCTGAACCAACAAGCAGTAACGACTGTTGGTTCTCTGAACCAGCTAGCAGCACCGACTGCTGGTTCTCTGAACTAGCAAGCAGCACTGACTATTGGTTCTCTGAACCAGCTAGGAGCACTGACTGTCGGTTCTCTGAACCAGCAAACAGCACTGACTGTTGGTTCTCTGAACCAGCGAACAGCACTGACTGACTGTTGGTTCTCTGAGCCAGCAAGCAACACTGACTGTTGGTTCTCTGAACCAGCTAGCAACACCGACTGCTGGTTCTCTGAACCAGCAAGCACCACTGAGTGTTGGTTCTCTAAACCAGCTAAGAGCACTGATTGCTGGTTCTCTGAACGAGCAAGGAGCACTGACTATTGGTTCTCTGAACCAGCAAACAGCACTGACTGACTGTTGGTTCTCTGAACCAGCAAACAGCACTGACTGACTGTTGGTTCTCTGAACCAGCAAGCAGCACTGACTGTTGGTTCTCTGAGCCAGCAAGCAACTCTGTTGGTTCTCTGAACCAGCTAGCAACACTGACTGTTGGTTCTCTGAACTAGCAAGCAGCACCGACTCTTGGTTCTCTGAACCAATAAGCAGTACCGACTGTTGGTTCTCTGAACCAGCTAGCAGCACCGACTGCTGGTTCTCTAAACCAGCAAGCACCACTGAGTGTTGGTTCTCTGAACCAGCTAGGAGCACTGACTGTCGGTTCTCTGAACCAGCAAACAGCACTGACTGTTGGTTCACTGAACCAGCAAACAGCACTGACTGACTGTTGGTTCTCTGAACCAGCTAGCAACACTGACTGTTGGTTCTCTGAACTAGCAAGCAGCACCGACTCTTGGTTCTCTGAACCAACAAGCAGTAACGACTGTTGGTTCTCTGAACCAGCTAGCAGCACCGACTGCTGGTTCTCTGAACCAGCAAGTAGTACTGACTATTGGTTCTCTGAACCAGCTAGGAGCACTGACTGTCGGTTCTCTGAACCAGCAAACAGCACTGACTGACTGTTGGTTCTCTGAACCAGCGAACAGCACTGACTGACTGTTGGTTCTCTGAGCCAGCAAGCAACACTGACTGTTGGTTCTCTGAACCAGCTAGCAACACTGTTGGTTCTCTGAACTAGCAAGCAGCACCGACTCTTAGTTCTCTGAACCAGCTAGCAGCACCGACTGCTGGTTCTCTGAACCAGCAAGCACCACTGAGTGTTGGTTCTCTAAACCAGCTAGGAGCACTGACTGCTGGTTCTCTGAACGAGCAAGGAGCACTGACTGTTGGTTCTCTGAACCAGCAAACAACACTGACTGACTGTTGGTTCTCTGAACCAGCAAGCAGCACTGACTGTTGGTTCTCTGAGCCAGCAAGCAACTCTGTTGTTTCTCTGAACTAGCAAGCAGCACCGACTCTTGGTTCTCTGAACCAACAAGCAGTAACGACTGTTGGTTCTCTGAACCAGCTAGTAGCACCGCCTGCTGGTTCTCTGAACCAGCAAGCAGCACTGACTATTGGTTCTCTGAACCAGCTAGCAACACTGACTATTGGTTCTCTGAACCAGCTAGCAACACTGACTATTGGTTCTGCGTACCAGCTTGCACCACTGACTGTTGGTTCTTTGAACCAGTAAGCAGCACTGACTGTTGGTTCTCTGAACCAGGAAGCGGGAGTGGCTCTTGGTTCTCTGAACCAGCAAGCAGCACTGACTGGTGGTTCTCTGAATCAGTTAGCTGCACTGACTGCTGGTTTTCTGTGAGCTGCAAGCTCTGGCTCAGGCACCTACCCTACCTCCCCATCCTGCTTGCTGCAGCCGCAGCAAGCAGCAACAAGGCTGCTCCTCTATCTTGCCGTCCCCTGGGCCTATCCGAACTCCAGTGATGGCCAAATTGCAAGTACTGCTGCAACAACATGCAGGGAACCTATAGTGACATAAAAACTGACGGTGACAACGAAATGGACTAAATATGACAAAAGAGGGACCGGCATTCAAGTACCAGACCTGCTGCCAGACGTGAACCAGACATGAGACGTTTTCCACTACAATGAAATAACTGACCTCCATATCAACTGCACCAGTGCTCAACGGGAAGACAACATGGCAGAAAACCTGATCAACAAAACTCCAAGGAAATGACAGGTCTGTAGGACTTTTTTCCTCATTGCCAAACGAGGAAAAGAATTGAGCATTTAAACATGGCTGACCGGCATCCAAACACCAGCTACTGTCAGACGTACAACTAGCGAAGTGAAATTCTCATCTTTATTGACGTTCATCTGTACTGACAGTAGCATCATATCTGTACCACCATCATGTCACCTGTACCAGTGCTAACGAGAGGGAAACACAGGAGACATCGTCAAATCAACAGTACAAAACTCCAAGGTTATAGGATGGTTATCCCTCAGTGCCAGTCGTGGGAAACAAGTGAATAGTTAAACAGTCAAGGTTAATGTTTTAGTAGCTGACCTATATTCAGCTGACCAGTGTACAGTGAAAGAATCAAAGCAGAAAACGCCAAATATATCTATAAACTCAAGGAAAGTCTGGTTGTAGGTGGCGTTTACTTCCCTCAGTGTTTATAAATAGCCGAGTCAGCAGACCAGGTCAGGCAGTCAACAACACGACACAACCCCCGATAAATGGAATTGAGGGGGATTTGGAAGAATAAAACCATTGATTAAAACTTTCTGGTCTACCAGAATGGAAAGGAGTTAGAAGTTAATAGGTGAAACCGGACTGTGAAGTGAGGCGGGAAGGGGAGTGTGTAATAAGGGGTTAACTGAAAGGGGTTTGTGAAGTTAAGGGAAAAGTGAGCAGTGAAGAGGGTTTTGAAGAAGAAAATTTACTAGTAAAGCAGATACTAAGTGTACTAGGTGACTGGAAAAGAGAAATAAATATTATTGTATATGAATAAAAGAGCGAAGAGTGAAAATGGCAGGCATTAGGGGGGTACAGGCTGCCATAATTATATTTATATTTCTTCTTCAATTTCATGAAGAAATCAGTCATGGGGGCTGGAAAAGGTGAATGGAGTAACAGCGCCCTGAACAGTAAAAGCCCAACAGTTGCCATCCTACCAGAAAAGTAAACCTCACTATCGCCGCAAGGTATGGCAACACCGCATACCTAAACAAAAACAGTGGCACACAGCTCTTATTGTAGCGCTCTTAAGTGGTGATATCCAAATTAATCCAGGACCTCAAACTATTGTGCAGAGGCAAAACAGACAGATAAATGACGGTGATAATGACGGTCTCGTAGCTAGGAATGATAACCTTAACTCCATATGTAATGCATACATAGGTCAATGCGAGGCAATACAGCCATTATTATCTCAAACACTACCAAACAGGTGCATACACTGTACTAAAGTACGCATGAAAAACAGAAAAGGCACCTTATGTAAAATGTGTAAGGGGTGGGTGCATGATGGATGTATGTACAATTATAGCAACGGTGCCAGAATTCATTTTGTGTGTAACAAATGCACTTTGGCACAGTTACCATTTAGCAGTGATGACATTGATTTACCTAATTTTAATACAAATGACCCATTGCCATATATTGATGATTATAAATGTTTTATGAAAACAGGCCTTCACTTTAGTCATGTCAACGCAAGATCACTTCTTCCTAAATTGGCAGAGATTAAGATTCTAGCTAACAAAATTAGGGCGGCAGTTATAACCATCTCTGAATCCTGGTTGGATGATACGGTGACTGACGACGAGGTCAAAATAGATGGATACAATATAAAACGCTTAGATAGGAACAGAAAGGGTGGTGGAGTATGTGCTTACATTAGAAATGACTTAGCTTACAACCCAAGACCTGATTTAAATAACAATAAACTGGAGATTCTATGGTTTGAAGTGCTGCTTCCCAAGACCAAACCCATCTTAGTAGGAACTAGTTACCGCCCTCCTACCCAGGACCAGTTCTTAGAAGACTTTTCCAGAGTCTTGTCCGGAGTTGAAAACAATTGCGAGACAATAATATTGGGCGACTTCAATATCTGTTTTCAGCAGCAAAATAACGGGCTATGCAAAAGGTATAAGCAAATTCTAGGTTTAAATAGTTACACTCAACTAATTAATACACCAACCCGGATCACACAGTTCTCAGCCACCCTAACTGACCACATACTTTGTAACCGCTCTGAGAACATTAGTCAGTCAGGCGTCATTACCACATGTCTTAGTGATCATTTTATCATTTACTGCACCAGGAAAATCACTAGGGATAGGATAGGCCTACACAAGACAATAAAAATAAAGTCAACTAGAAACTACAGTAAAGAAACACTGGTAAATAGGCTACACAATTGTGACTGGACAGAGATAACAAGTTGCACGGACGTAAACGATGCCTGGGAAAAATTTAAAACAATGTTCACTACCATCCTTGATAATATTGCACCAGTTAAAGAGGTTAGGATTAAACGAAGAACTGAACCCTGGATGAATACTGAGATATTAGATAATATGAAATTCAGAGACCAGCTGCTAAAAAGATTTAAAGCAAACAGACAGGATATTGCAGCACTAAATAAATTGCAAAGAGTGAGGAACAGAGTGCAGAAACTTATAAAAGGAGCAAAGGCAAAGCACTATTGCTCAAAAATTGAAGAGTATAAGCATAACCCCAGAAAGCTCTGGCAACAACTAAAACAGTTGGGGTATAGCCATAAGCCAGTAGATAGGTCTAACATAGTACTCACTATCGATAATGAGGTATGCCACGAAACATTTAAGGTGACAAATTGCTTTAATTCCTACTACACATCTGTTGCATCAACACTAGTAAGTAAACTACCAACTGCATCAAATACCTTTAACACAGACTCTGATAAGTTTCAAACATACTATACCAATAAAGGGGTAACCCCAAACAGTTGTCAACTCATAAGTGTATCTCATGACTTTATTCAAAAAGAACTAAGCAGGTTAAACCCAACTAAGAGCACAGGCCCTGATAACATCCCGTCTAAGTTCCTAAAAGATGGTGCTTCTGAACTGTCAATCCCTATTGCACAATTAATAAACCTATCAATCACCACTAATACCCTACCGGAGGGGTTCAAGGAGGCCAGAGTTACTCCTATCTTCAAGAAAAATAGTAGGTCTGATGTAAGCAACTATAGGCCTGTTAGTATACTCAGTATTATATCCAAAATTCTAGAGAGGACGGTGTACTCTCAAGTAGTTAAGTACCTTAATGACAACAACATTCTCCAAAGCTATCAATCGGGCTTTAGAAGATCTTACTCAACCGACACCTCCCTAATTAATCTGATGGATTACCTGAGAACTGAAATGTCAAAGGAGAACCTCATAGGTATGGTAACCTTAGACCTGCAAAAGGCCTTCGATACTGTCAACCACAATATATTATGTAAGAAACTTCAAGCTATCGGTATAGGTTCTGTAGACTGGTTTAAGTCCTACCTTAGCACAAGAGAAAAATTGTCAAAATCAACAAAACGGAATCAGAACCCCTGCCGATAGCATGTGGAGTTCCCCAAGGTAGTATTCTGGGTCCCTTATTATTCTTATGTTATGTCAATTACATGCCTATCAGTGTCAAGTGCAAACTCCTACTGTATGCAGATGACAGTGCCCTGTTAGTGTCAGGTAAAGACCCACAAGATATAGCTAATGTTTTAACACTGGAACTGGAGTCCTGCAGCAAATGGTTAGTAGACAACAAACTATCATTACACCTCGGGAAAACTGAAGCCATTCTCTTTGGCACGAAACAAACTGAGAAGGGTAAATAATTTTAATGTCCAATGTAATGGGGAGCCCATCACTTTGGTTTCATCAGTAAAATATCTGGGAATCCCCTTTGATCCATGCATGTCAGGAGAATTGATGGGGAACAGTGTAGTAAAGAAAGCGAATGCCAGACTGAAGTTCCTGTATAGACAAGCACAGTGTCTACCTACTGAGGCTCGCAGGACCCTATGTCTAGCCCTTATACAATGCCATATGGATTACGCTTGCTCTTCATGGTACTCTGCCTTGACAAAAAAAATTGAAAGATAGACTGCAAATCATCCAGAACAAAATCGTAAGATTCATCCTGGGGCTGGGACCAAGAGAGCATGTAGGCCAGGATGAATTACAGCAGTTGGATATGCTGAATGTTGAAGACAGAGTAAAACAACTGAAGCTAAATCATGTTTATAAAATTGCTCACAAACAATGTCCAGAATATCTTGCTGTCAATTTTGTCAAGGTTGGGAACCGCAGCAATCATAGTACTAGGGGGAGAGAGCACAACTTTGTAGTACCCACAGTCAGTGGCCAGGCGTCAAACACCTTTTTTATTGTACAGCAATAAAGAAATGGAGCAGACTGCCCGCACATGCCAAAGCATGAACCAGTTCAAGAAGAGTGCCAAAAGGTGTCTGATGACTGTAGCTACAGAAAGGGAGGGGAATGATTTTTCTATTTTTTAGCTAACATACGTGTAAATTTTATCTTATTCCTAGTAATGACCCTCGTATTGTAGTCTTAATGACCCTCGTGTAGTAGATAGTCTTTTTAGTATGATAATAAGATGTTATCTTCATTGTAGAATAATAAGAAAATATTATAACCTTTATATTATAATAATAAGGTAAAAGGACCCTAATGGAAATAAGTCAGTCTGACTTTTTTGGGTTATCCCAGGTTCTCTACACATATGCTGCTATGTATGATAATTCTATGTAACTGTATTTGTGTATACCTGAATAAACTTACTTACTTAACCAGCTAGCAGCACTGACTGTTGGATCTCTGAACCCGCTAGCAGCACTGACTGTTGGATCTCTGAACCCGCTAGCAGCACTGACTGTTCTCTGAACCAGCTAGCAGCACTGACTGTTCTCTGAACCAGCTAGCAGCACTGACTGTTCTCTGAACCAGCTAGCAGCACTGACTGTTGGATCTCTGAACCCGCTAGCAGCACTGACTGTTCTCTGAACCAGCTAGCAGCACTGACTGTTCTCTGAACCAGCTAGCAGCACTGACTGTTGGATCTCTGAACCCGCTAGCAGCACTGACTGTTGGATCTCTGAACCCGCTAGCAGCACTGACTGTTGGATCTCTGAACCCGCTAGCAGCACTGACTGTTCTCTGAACCAGCTAGCAGCACTGACTGTTCTCTGAACCAGCTAGCAGCACTGACTGTTGGATCTCTGAACCCGCTAGCAGCACTGACTGTAGTCTTGACATATCCACATAAAAGACCAAAGTTTTATTCTCTCAGTGACTGTTATAACAGTCTGTTGCTCTTCGAAATCAGTAACACTAACCATGAGTTCTGTGAACAGTGCAAGTATTCATAAGTTGAAATTAACAGTGACATTGTAACCTACACTGAAGACTGTGCTATTAGGCAGTGTCCATCAAAATAATCTAAGGGGGAAGATAAATTGTTTCGCGCAAAAGTTGGTAAATGGCTTATGCTGTCCTAGGACGCACCGTTAAGTTATATGTTTATTTTTACAAGTGTATGTACAAGGTATACAGGCTGTGGCATGCAGAGAACATGTAACCTTTATTCGGCACATGTACACACCCTCATTTAAAGGCTATCTCCCCAACCAGCGAACCAGGTGCTAAGGGTTGGACGATGGTGCCCCATCGTCTCATCAGTATTTAGGTTCAGATAATGAGAAGGTGGATCTGGCAATTGTGGAGGTGACATGGTTACCCCTCACGTTTCCACCCTTGTCATTTCCATTCGAAAGTTGGTTGAAGCACCATCTGCTCTCTAGTAACATGAATTCTGCTTGATTACTGTGTGCACTAATACCTATTGCTGTACATAGTGTATATAGTTTACATAGTTTTTGGCTGTGTTTATTTTGCTCCCTTTACACCCATGGTAACAGGCCTTTTTGTTCCTGGGTTGTAATATAGGCCTAGCTAACATCAATGACATACTACTATATAGAAAGCCACTTGTTATGCTGAGCATTTCGGGCAAGGTTGGTTTGTCGTGTGCTTATACTCCGGAGTACTTTCATCTGATACACACTTTGGTGGTGTGCCCCAACACTACAAACATGTTAGGATCAACTTGAGAAAGGGGGGGCGGTAAATGCGATCGTGCACACTAGAAAGGACGAGGATAGTGCTTTGTTGCAGTGTTTGTTGTCCTCAGTGGATGGTGAGGGCCTGTAGGAACATTCAATGGTGCCTCAGGGTCATGCATGGGTGAAAAATTGACCACCCTGATATAAAGAGCTAACTACATTGACACTGTGAAGACTGAATACATTCCAACACTAAAACAATAATGTCTCGAGGAAGGAGAGCGGTGCACAAGACCAGCTGTGCAGGATGTGGCCAGCGCGAGACGCTTGGCCACGTATTACAAATACGGTTGTAGAACAATGAACAATTAGACAAGTGCAACATCTGGGTATCCTTATTTGTACACGTTTCGCCATCCAGTGGCTTTATCAATACGTATTCAATGACTTAATAAGAAGACTAGAACTAAATACAAAAATTGAGGTAATCAGTCCCTCGGTCTTGGGAGTTGGGACGGATTACCTCGTCTTTTAAATAAAGTTCTACACTCTTCCCATTATGTCCTTGAATTTGTATTGATAAAGCGACTGGATGGCGAAACATCTACAAATAAAGATACTCAGATGTTGCATATGTGTCTAATTCTTCACTTACATGGCCTAGGTCGCAAGGACAGAGTAAAGCGGCACTTTATCGTAGATTCCACTGCCAGAGACTGTCAGCGAAAAATATATGTTCTACTTGAGGAACCAGCTTTGTCTACAATGGAAGAATTACGACAGCCGGAATTAGTCATACAAGATTCGATATACGTGACTACAGTCAGCATGACGTGACAGGTGGTTGTTACACATGATTGTAAACTCTCTATATCAACGTAAATTTTCTCTTAAGCACCATTTAAGTTAACTCTCATAGGATACCCATATCAAATAATAATCCATTGAGCATAGCAAATAACTGTCGTTTTATTCATGGAATAATTATAAATACTGACAACTTAACACTTCAAAACAAGATTAAGTTGATGAACAATGTGACAAATATCTCATCCGATGAATTCTGTAAGTTCATTAGTAGATATTTGCTGACTACAAATTAGTCAGGTTTAGTTAAAATTAGAAATTTGGCTTGAGAGGTTCACAGGAGCGTCTTGTTTACGCACGTCTGGAGGCTCTGTAATATTTATGGGAAGAGTGCTACCACACCATTCCATGACCACGCAGTACACCTGGGCAAGGAAGAGTGCTACCACACAACAGCATGACCACACAGTATACCTGGGCAAGGAAGAGTGCTGCCACACCATACAATAACCACACAGTATACCTGGGCAAGGAAGATAACTACCACACCATAACATGACCATGCAGTATACCTGGGCAAGGAAGATAACTACCACACCATAGCATGACCACGCAGTATACCTGGGCAAGGAAGAGTGCTACCACACCACAGCATGACCACACAGTATACCTGGGCAAGGAAGAGTGCTGCCACACCATACAATGACCACACAGTATACCTGGGCAAGGAAGAGTGCTACCACACCACAGCATGACCACACAGTATACCTGGGCAAGGAAGAGTGCTGCCACACCATACAATGACCACACAGTATACCTGGGCAAGGAAGAGTGCTACCACACCATACAATGACCACACAGTATACCTGGGCAAGGAAGAGTGCTACCACACCATACCATGAACACACAGTATACCTGGGCAAGGAAGAGTGCTACCACACCACACAATGACCACACAGTATACCTGGGCAAGGAAGAGTGCTGCCACACCATACAATGACCACACAGTATACCTGGGCAAGGAAGAGTGCTGCCACACCATACAATGACCACACAGTATACCTGGGCAAGGAAGAGTGCTGCCACACCATACAATGACCACACAGTATACCTGGGCAAGGAAGATAACTACCACACCATAGCATGACCACGCAGTATACCTTGGCAAGGAAGATAACTACCACACCATAACATGACCACACATTATACCTGGGAAGCAGAACTACCATTGTAAAGCCATGTAATATACCTGTACAGGAACCATTTATAAAAATTCAAAGATAATTATTTTTTTTATCTTAGTTGCATTATTTTAATTATTTTTTTCATGAAATACCTTACTCCACATTCATTATACAATCAACTATATTAAGAAACTCATCGTCTAATAAACAATCTTCTTTGAATACGTTTCATATATTTAATTAAGATAAAATGAAAACGAGTAGAAAAAAAGGAAATTGATTTGGGCAAGAAAAAAATCGGTAAATGGACACAGATACAAATAACGTGAAATTTAATTGCGACAATAAATTGACATTAATTGCTTCTGTGTTTCTTTACTAACATTTTGACGGTAATTCTATCATTAATATTAAGGGAAATATAATTAGCACGTTCAGAAAACCATCAAATGGTTAATTGTAAATTTAGTGATCGTTTCCAAACGTAAAAGATAATGATCAGTGCTCACTGTTTTACAGTTTTTAAAAAAACTGAACCTCTTGTCTGGTTTAACTTTGTCAGCTGACATTTTAAATATCGGGTTTTCAATATTGCTCGAAGCTAGTCACTAGTGACACTCGTATCATAGATTTAACAGAAAGTCAAGAAACTAGGTAGTGTGAAATACAGCGAATTTATTCTGAAATAAGTATTATGGTTGATTTTTAATTTAGTGGCTTGAGGACTCTGGGCAGTAAAAAAAAAATTCAAAGTCAGTGAGTACAGATGCAAATAATATAGATTTCACTGCATTTCAGAAGATATGTTTTCTAGCAGGGGACCAACACACATCCTGGCCACACAGTAACTTTAATTACAATATTCTCTGGGAGAAATAAAGTAAAATGAAAACTACTGGTTTTTAAGGGGGAGGGATGACGATGTCACAGTACAAACCAATAAGGACATCATTCTTAAACTCGTGATGGTTAGTCTCCTAAGCCAGGAGGTCACTGCATTCTCTGAAGTCACTGTATTCTCAGAGGTCAGGGTATTTTCACCGCCAAAGTATTCTTCTTAGTCGGAGCATTCTCCATGGAAACCGCAATCTCCTATAACATATAGATACAAAAAATCCATGAAAAATTAATTAATATTCAACTGTTATGGATTACATTACACAAAGTATTTCATGGTAAAGTTAGCCAAAAAATGTACCTTGATGGAAAACACAGAATATAACTTTGGTGAGTCTTTCTCTAATATTAGGAATAATATTACAAGAGAAGTTTGAAGCCCGAGTTGATATATCACCTATGATAACATGAACCTAGATGAGCTTATGGAGCAACTTGCAATGTGAAGAGGCTGACTGATGATGTAGTAACCAGGTTAGTCGAAATTATTTCTGGCAGTTTGATGTTGCAGTAGCCAGGCTTAGGCTTGGTAACACGTACTTACGGCAGTTTTGCAGACTTACGAATGATGATAAAACCAAATGCAAATTATGTGTCCAGCCTTATGGTCACCATCTTGAAAACTATGCCCTTTATTGTCCACTTATTGAGGAATATAGAGAGATGGACGGTATAACAACCTATGTCAGGGGTTCACAACTTTAGTATGTCAGGGGTTCACAACTTTTCTATGTCAGGGGTTCACAACTTTTCTATGCCACGCAACCCTGGGAAATGTTTGATTAATGTTGCATCACCTACAAAAGCATTTTTACATTAGAAGATAAAGTCAAATTTCTAATTTTTAAATCACAAATTGAAATAAATACAGAATTGCGGGAGAAATTAAACTCAAAAAATAAGCTTTTAAATCAGTGCATAAAATGCAAATTTAAATTGGGCAAATATAAGAGTTCTTTATAAAATACACAAAATTGTGCTCTTCACCCCCCCTGGGGGTGCACTATGACTCTTTGTTGCACCCCTGAAATACCCTCTCTCTCCCCCTGGGGGTGCACTATGACTCTTTGTTGCACCCCTGAAATACCATCTCTCTCCCCCTGGGGGTGCACTATGACTCTTTGTTGCACCCCTGAAATACCCTCTCTCTCCCCCTGGGGGTGCACTATGACTCTTTGTTGCACCCCTGAAATACCATCTCTCTTCCCCTGGGGGTGCACTATGACTCTTTGTTGCACCCCTGAAATACCATCTCTCTCCCCCTGGGGGTGCACTATGACTCTTTGTTGCACCCCTGAAATACCATCTCTCTCCCCCTGGGGGTGCACTATGACTCTTTGTTGCACCACTGAAATACCATCTCTCTCCCCCTGGGGGTGCACTATGACTCTTTGTTGCACCCCTGAAATACCATCTCTCTCCCCCTGGGGGTGCAGTATGACTCTTTGTTGCACCCCTGAAATACCATCTCTCTCCCCCTGGGGGTGCACTATGACTCTTTGTTGCACCCCTGAAATACCATCTCTTTCCCCCTGGGGGTGCACTATGACTCTTTGTTGCACCCCTGAAATACCCTCTCTCTCCCCCTGGGGGTGCACTATGACTCTTTGTTGCACCCCTGAAATACCCTCTCTCTCCCCCTGGGGGTGCACTATGACTCTTTGTTGCACCCCTGAAGTACCCTCTCTCTCCCCCTGGGGGTGCACTATGACTCTTTGTTGCACCCCTGAAATACCCTCTCTCTCCCCCTGGGGGTGCACTATGACTCTTTGTTGCACCCCTGAAATACCATCTCTCTCTCCCCTGGGGGTGCACTATGACTCTTTGTTGCACCCCTGAAATACCATCTCTCTCCCCCTGGGGGTGCACTATGACTCTTTGTTGCACCCCTGAAATACCCTCTCTCTCCCCCTGGGGGTGCACTATGACTCTTTGTTGCACCCCTGAAGTACCCTCTCTCTCCCCCTGGGGGTGCACTATGACTCTTTGTTGCACCCCTGAAGTACCCTCTCTCTCCCCCTGGGGGTGCACTATGACTCTTTGTTGCAGCCCTGAAATACCATCTCTCTCCCCCTGGGGGTGCACTATGACTCTTTGTTGCACCCCTGAAATACCATCTCTCTCCCCCTGGGGGTGCACTATGACTCTTTGTTGCACCCCTGAAATACCATCTCTCTCCCCCTGGGGGTGCACTATGACTCTTTGTTGCACCCCTGAAATACCATCTCTCTCACCCTGGGGGTGCACTATGACTCTTTGTTGCACCCCTGAAATACCATCTCTCTCCCCCTGGGGGTGCACTATGACTCTTTGTTGCACCCCTGAAATACCCTCTCTCTCCCCCTGGGGGTGCACTATGACTCTTTGTTGCACCCCTGAAATACCATCTCTCTCCCCCTGGGGGTGCACTATGACTTTGTTGCACCCCTCAAAATACCCTCTCTCTCCCCCTGGGGGTGCACTATGACTCTTTGTTGCACCCCTGAAATACCCTCTCTCTCCCCCTGGGGGTGCACTATGACTCTTTGTTGCACCCCTGAAATACCATCTCTCTCCCCCTGGGGGTGCACTATGACTCTTTGTTGCACCCCTGAAATACCCTCTCTCTCCCCCTGGGGGTGCACTATGACTCTTTGTTGCACCCCTGAAATACCCTCTCTCTCCCCCTGGGGGTGCACTATGACTCTTTGTTGCACCCCTGAAATACCCTCTCTCTCCCCCTGGGGTGCACTATGACTCTTTGTTGCACCCCTGAAATACCCTCTCTCTCCCCCTGGGGGTGCACTATGACTCTTTGTTGCACCCCTGAAATACCCTCTCTCTCCCCCTGGGGGTGCACTATGACTCTTTGTTGCACCCCTGAAATACCCTCTCTCTCCCCCTGGGGGTGCATTATGAATCTTTGTTGCACCCCTCTTCTCTCTCCCCCTGGAGGTGCACTATGACTCTTTGTTGCACCCCTGAAATACCCTCTCTCTCCCCCTGGGGTGCACTATGACTCTTTGTTGCACCCCTGAAATACCCTCTCTGGGGTGCACATGACTGTTGCACCCTGAAATACCCTCTCTACATGACTTTGTTGCACCCTGAAATACCATCTCTCTCCCCCTGGGGGTGCACTATGACTCTTTGTTGCACCCCTGAAATACCCTCTCTCTGGGGGTCAGGGGTGCATGACTCTTTGTTGCACCCTGAAATACCCTCTCTCTGGGGGTACATGAATTTGTGCACCTGAAATACCATCTCTGGGGGTTGCACATGACTCTTTGTTGCACCCTGAAACTCTCCCCACTCCCCTGGGGGTGCACTGCGACTTTCTTGTTGCACCCTGAAATACCCATCTCCCCTCCCTGGGGGTCACTATGACTCTTTGTTGCACCCTGAAATACCCTCTCTCTCCCCATAGACCTTGTGCACCCCCTACATCTCTACTAGACTTTGTTGCACCCCTGAAATACCCTCTCTCTCCCTCTGGGGCATCTATGACTCTTTGTTGCACCCCTGAAGTACCCTCTCCCCTGGGGGTGCACTATGACTCTTGCTTCCCCTGAAATACCCTCTCTGGGGGTGCACTATGACTCTTTGTTGCTCCCTGAAATACCATCTCTCCCCTGGGGTGCACTCATGACTCTTGTTGCACCCCTGAAATACCCTCTCAGTACTCATGACTGTGCACCCTGAAATACCTCTCTCTGGGGGTATACACTTGTTGCACCCCCAGTCTCTCAATCTCTGGGGTGCATATACTCTTTGTTGCACCCTGAAATACCTCTCTCTCCCCAGGTGCACTATGACTGTTGCACCCCCTGAAATACCTCTCTCCCCTGGGGGATGCACTATGACTCTTTGTTGCACCCTGAAATACCCTCTCTTCCCGGGGGTGCACTATGACTTTGTTGCACCCCCTGAAATACCCTCTCTCCCCTGGGGCACTATGACTCTTTGGGGTTGCAACCCTGAACTCTCTGGGGGTGCATTAGACTCTTTGTTGCACCCCTGAAATACCATCTCTTGGGGGTGCAACAGACTCTTGGGGTTGCACCCTGAAATACCTCTGGGGGTGCACTATACTTTGTTGCACCCTGAAATACCTCTCTCTGGGGGTACTTTCTATGACTTTGTTGCACCCCTGAAATACCCTCTCTCTCCCCTGGGGTACTATGACTTCTTTGTTGCACCCTGAAATACTCTCTTCTCCCTCAGGGTAACACTATGACTCTTGTTGCACCCTGAAATACCACTCTCTGGGGTGCACAATATGACTCTTTGTTGCACCCCCTGAAATACCTTATCTCTCTCTGGGGTGCACTCATGACTCTTTGTTGCACCCCTGAAATACCCTCTCTCCCTGGGGACTCTGCACTCATGACCTCTTTGTTGCACCCCTGAACCCTACTCAAATCTCTCTCCCCCTGGGGGATGCACTATGACTCTCTTCCCCTGCTTGCACCCCTGAAATAGTCCCTCAATCCCTCTGGGGTAGCACTATGACTCTTTGTTGCACCCCTGAAATACCCTCTCACTCCCCCTGGGTGGGCACTATTACTCTTTGTTGCACCCCTGAAATACCCTCTCTCTCCCCCTGGGGGTGCACTATGACTCTTTGTTGCACCCCTGAAATACCATCTCTCTCCCCCTGGGGGTGCACTATGACTCTTTGTTGCACCCCTGAAATACCCTCTCTCTCCCCCTGGGGGTGCACTATGACTCTTTGTTGCACCCCTGAAATACCATCTCTCTCCCCCTGGGGGTGCACTATGACTCTTTGTTGCACCCCTGAAATACCATCTCTCTCCCCCTGGGGGTGCACTATGACTCTTTGTTGCACCCCTGAAATACCATCTCTCCCCCTGGGGGTGCACTATGACTCTTTGTTGCACCCCTGAAATACCATCTCTCTCCCCCTGGGGGTGCACTATGACTCTTTGTTGCACCCCTGAAATACCCTCTCTCTCCCCCTGGGGGTGCACTATGACTCTTTGTTGCACCCCTGAAATACCATCTCTCTCCCCCTGGGGGTGCACTATGACTCTTTGTTGCACCCCTGAAATACCATCTCTCTCCCCCTGGGGGTGCACTATGACTCTTTGTTGCACCCCTGAAATACCATCTCTCTCCCCCTGGGGGTGCACTATGACTCTTTGTTGCACCCCTGAAATACCCTCTCTCTCCCCCTGGGGGTGCACTATGACTCTTTGTTGCACCCCTGAAATACCATCTCTCTCCCCCTGGGGGTGCACTATGACTCTTTGTTGCACCCCTGAAATACCATCTCTCTCCCCCTGGGGTGCACTATGACTCTTTGTTGCACCCCTGAAATACCATCTCTCTCCCCTGGGGGTGCACTATGACTCTTTGTTGCACCCCTGAAATACCATCTCTCTCCCCCTGGGGGTGCACTATGACTCTTTGTTGCACCCCTGAAATACCATCTCTCTCCCCCTGGGGGTGCACTATGACTCTTTGTTGCACCCCTGAAATACCCTCTCTCTCCCCCTGGGGGTGCACTATGACTTTGTTGCACCCCTGAAATACCATCTCTCTCCCCCTGGGGGTGCACTATGACTCTTTGTTGCACCCCTGAAATACCATCTCTCTCCCCCTGGGGGTGCACTATGACTCTTTGTTGCACCCCTGAAATACCATCTCTCTCCCCCTGGGGGTGCACTATGACTCTTTGTTGCACCCCTGAAATACCCTCTCTCTCCCCCTGGGGGTGCACTATGACTCTTTGTTGCACCCCTGAAATACCCTCTCTCTCCCCCTGGGGGTGCACTATGACTCTTTGTTGCACCCCTGAAATACCCTCTCTCTCCCCCTGGGGGTGCACTATGACTTTGTTGCACCCCTGAAATACCATCTCTCTCCCCCTGGGGGTGCACTATGACTCTTTGTTGCACCCCTGAAATACCCTCTCTCTCCCCCCTGGGGGTGCACTATGACTCTTTGTTGCACCCCTGAAATACCATCTCTCTCCCCCTGGGGGTGCACTATGACTCTTTGTTGCACCCCTGAAATACCCTCTCTCTCCCCCTGGGGGTGCACTATGACTCTTTGTTGCACCCCTGAAATACCCTCTCTCTCCCCCCTGGGGGTGCACTATGACTCTTTGTTGCACCCCTGAAATACCATCTCTCTCCCCCTGGGGGTGCACTATGACTCTTTGTTGCACCCCTGAAATACCATCTCTCTCCCCCTGGGGGTGCACTATGACTCTTTGTTGCACCCCTGAAATACCCTCTCTCTCCCCCTGGGGGTGCACTATGACTCTTTGTTGCACCCCTGAAATACCCTCTCTCTCCCCCTGGGGGTGCACTATGACTCTTTGTTGCACCCCTGAAATACCATCTCTCTCCCCCTGGGGGTGCACTATGACTCTTTGTTGCACCCCTGAAATACCATCTCTCTCCCCCTGGGGGTGCACTATGACTCTTTGTTGCACCCCTGAAATACCCTCTCTCTCCCCCTGGGGGTGCACTATGACTCTTTGTTGCACCCCTGAAATACCATCTCTCTCCCCCTGGGGGTGCACTATGACTCTTTGTTGCACCCCTGAAATACCATCTCTCTCCCCCTGGGGGTGCACTATGACTCTTTGTTGCACCCCTGAAATACCATCTCTCTCCCCCTGGGGGTGCACTATGACTCTTTGTTGCACCCCTGAAATACCCTCTTTCTCCCCCTGGGGGTGCACTATGACTCTTTGTTGCACCCCTGAAATACCATCTCTCTCCCCCTGGGGGTGCACTATGACTCTTTGTTGCACCCCTGAAATACCCTCTCTCTCCCCCTGGGGGTGCACTATGACTCTTTGTTGCACCCCTGAAATACCATCTCTCTCCCCCTGGGGGTGCACTATGACTTTGTTGCACCCCTCAAAATACCATCTCTCTCCCCCTGGGGGTGCACTATGACTCTTTGTTGCACCCCTGAAATACCATCTCTCTCCCCCTGGGGGGTGCACTATGACTCTTTGTTGCACCCCTGAAATACCCTCTCTCTCCCCCTGGGGGTGCACTATGACTCTTTGTTGCACCCCTGAAATACCCTCTCTCTCCCCCTGGGGGTGCACTATGACTCTTTGTTGCACCCCTGAAATACCATCTCTCTCCCCCTGGGGGTGCACTATGACTCTTTGTTGCACCCCTGAAATACCATCTCTCTCCCCCTGGGGGTGCACTATGACTCTTTGTTGCACCCCTGAAATACCATCTCTCTCCCCCTGGGGGGTGCACTATGACTCTTTTTTGCACCCCTGAAATACCCTCTCTCTCCCCCTGGGGGTGCACTATGACTCTTTGTTGCACCCCTGAAATACCATCTCTCTCCCCCTGGGGGTGCACTATGACTCTTTGTTGCACCCCTGAAAAACCCTCTCTCTCCCCCTGGGGGTGCACTATGACTCTTTGTTGCACCCCTGAAATACCCCTGAAATCTCTCTCCCCCCTGGGGGTGCACTATGACTCTTTGTTGCACCCCTGAAATACCATCTCTCTCCCCCTGGGGGTGCACTATGACTCTTTGTTGCACCCCTGAAATACCATCTCTCTCCCCCTGGGGGAGCACTATGACTCTTTGTTGCACCCCTGAAATACCATCTCTCTCCCCCTGGGGGTGCACTATGACTCTTTGTTGCACCCCTGAAATACCATCTCTCTCCCCGTGGGGGTGCACTATGACTCTTTGTTGCACCCCTGAAACACCATCTCTCTCCCCCTGGGGGTGCACTATGACTCTTTGTTGCACCCCTGAAATACCATCTCTCTCCCCTGGGGGTGCACGCACCCGTGGTTGGAAACTCCTGACCTACGTGATATGGCAAGATATTAGGAAAGTAAGATACAAGACATATTAAGATTTTTTTCTAAATCTGTTTGCAACAGGTAAGTCAACAGAATTAAATCCAGATGTACTTCTGTAAATCATTTTGGTGTCTAGCTCCTGGGCACCTTCATATTCCCTTGCGCTAGGATTAGACATTTTAAATTTTTTGGTTGTTGCTGGAGCACATGAGACGTGGAGGTGGAGGTGGTATATGAGACGTGGAGGTGGTATACGAGACGTGGAGGTGGTATACGAGACGTGGAGGTGGTATACGAGACGTGGAGGTGGTATACGAGACGTGGAGGTGGTATACGAGACGTGGAGGTGGTATACGAGACGTGGAGGTGGTACATGACACGTGGATGTGGTGCACGAGACGTGGAGGTGGTACATGAGACGTGGAGGTAGAGGTGGTACATGAGACGTGGAGGTGGAGGTGGTAAATGAGACGTGGAGGTGGAGGTGGTACATGAGACGTGGAGGTGGAGGTGGTACATGAGACGTAGAGGTGGAGGTGGTACATGAGACGTGGAGGTGGAACATGAGACGTGGAGGTGGAGGTGGTACAGGAGACGTGGAGGTGAAGGCGGTACATGAGACGTGGAGGTGGAGGTGGTACAGGAGACGTGGAGGTGGTACAGGAGACGTGGAGGTGGAGGTGGTATATGAGACGTGGAGGTGGAGGTGGTACAGGAGACGTGGAGGTGGAGGTGGTACAGGAGACGTGGATGTGGAGGTGGTACATGAGACGTGGATGTGGAGGTGGTAAATGAGACGTGTAGGTGGAGGGGTATATGAGACGTGGAGGTGGAGGTGGTACAGGAGACGTGGAGGTGGAGGTGGTATACGAGACGTGTAGGTGGAGGGGTATATGAAACGTGGAGGTGGTACAGGAGACGTGGAGGTGGTACAAGAGACGTGTAGGTGGTACATGAGACGTGTAGGTGGAGGTGGTACATGAGCCGTGGAGCTGGTATACGAGACCTGGAGGTGGAGGTGGTACAGGAGACGTGGAGGTGGAGGTGGTACAGGAGACGTGGAGGTGGAGGTGGTACAGGAGACGTGGAGGTGGAGGTGGTACAGGAGACGTGGAGGTGGAGGTGGTACATGAGACGTGGATGTGGAGGTGGTAAATGAGACGTGGAGGTGGTATATGAGACGTAGAGGTGGAGGTGGTATATGAGACGTAGAGGTGGAGGAGGTAAATGAGACGTGGAGGTGGTATATGAGACGTGGAGGTGGTATATGAGACGTGGAGGTGGTATATGAGACGTGGAGGTGGTATATGAGACGTGGAGGTGGTATATGAGACGTGGAGGTGGTATATGAGACGTGGACGTGGTATATGAGACGTGGACGTGGTATATGAGACGTGGAGGTGGTACACGAGACGTGGTGGTGGTACACGAGACGGAGGTGGAGGTGGTACATGAGACGTGGAGGTAGTTTATGACACGTGGAGGTGGAACATGAGACGTGGAGGTGGTACATGAGACGTGGAGGTGGTACAGGAGACGTGGAGGTGGAGGTGGTACATGAGACGTGGAGGTGGTATATGAGACGTGGAGGTGGAGGTGGTATATGAGACGTGGAGGTGGTATATGAGACGTGGAGGTGGTATATGAGACGTGGAGGTGGTATATGAGACGTGGAGGTGGTATATGAGACGTGGAGGTGGTATATGAGACGTGGAGGTGGTACATGAGACGTGGAGGTGGTACATGAGACGTGGAGGTGGAGGTGGTACATGAGACGTGGAGGTGGAGGTGGTATATGAGACGTGGAGGTGGTATATGAGACGTGGAGGTGGAGGTGGTATATGAGACGTGGAGGTGGTATATGAGACGTGGAGGTGGTATACGAGACGTGGAGGTGGTATATGAGACGTGGAGGTGGTACATGAGACGTGGAGGTGGTACATGAGACGTGGAGGTGGTACATGAGACGTGGAGGTGGAGGTGGTATATGAGACGTGGAGATGGTATATGAGACGTGGAGGTGGAGGTGGTAAATGAGACGTGGAGGTGGTATATGAGACGTAGAGGTGGTATATGAGACGTAGAGGTGGTATATGAGACGTAGAGGTGGAGGTGGTATATGAGACGTAGAGGTGGAGGAGGTAAATGAGACGTGGAGGTGGTATATGAGACTTGGAGGTGGTATATGAGACGTGGAGGTGGTATTTGAGACGTGGAGGTGGTATATGAGACGTGGAGGTGGTATATGAGACGTGGAGGTGGTATATGAGACGTGGAGGTGGTATATGAGACGTGGAGGTGGTATATGAGACGTGGAGGTGGTATATGAGACGTGGAGGTGGTATACGAGACGTGGAGGTGGTATATGAGACGTGGAGGTGGTATATGAGACGTGGAGGTGGAGGCGGTACACGAGACGTAGAGGTGGAACACGAGACGTGGAGGTGGTACACGAGACGTAGAGGTGGAGGTGGTACACGAGACGTGGAGGTGGAACACGAGACGTGGAGGTGGTACACGAGACGTGGAGGTGGTACACGAGACGTGGAGGTGGTACACGAGACGTGGAGGTGGTACACGAGACGTGGAGGTGGTACACGAGACGTGGAGGTGGTATATGAGACGAAGGTGGAGGTGGTATATGAGACGTGGAGGTGGTACACGAGACGTGGAGGTGGTACACGAGACGTGTAGGTGGTACACGAGACGTGAAGGTGGAACACGAGACGTGGAGGTGGTACACGAGACGTGGAGGTGGAGGTGGAACACGAGACGTGGAGGTGGTACACGAGACGTGAAGGTGGTACACGAGACGTGGAGGTGGAGGTGGAACACGAGACGTGGAGGTGGTACACGAGACGTGGAGGTGGTACACGAGACGTGGAGGTGGTACACGAGACGTGGAGGTGAAGGTCCAAATATATTCTAAATATTTAATCCTAAATTTGCAGGAAAATTAAATATTTCTTTGGAATAAAATTATTATACGAGTGTCTTTGTGAGGAAACATTAATTTTATGAGTGCAGGACGACACTAATGATTTAAGATTGATTTTTGAGTTTACCACCGAAGTTGCTAGTTTATTGTGCACCCGTATCCATCCTGTGGAGGGCAGCGCTAGTTTATTGTGCACCCGTATCCATCCTGTGGAGGGCAGCGCTAGTTTATTGTGCACCCGTATCCATCCTGTGGAGGGCAGCGCTAGTTTATTGTGCACCCGTATCCATCCTGTGGAGGGCAGCGCTAGTTTATTGTGCACCCGTATCCATCCTGTGGAGGGCAGCGCTAGTTTATTGTGCACCCGTATCCATCCTGTGGAGGGCAGCGCGAGAGCATATGGATACACAAAAGGCCTAGGAAATACGCCCCAAAAGCGTTAACAGGTGTACATTTTGATTTAAATCTACAGTTCACTTATCTGTTACAAGCAAATTTAGGAAATTTGCTTAGTATATCTGGTATCTTATTTTCATTAACAAGATATCTTGACATGTCACATAGGTTATTATACTGTCTGTCTCTGTATTCTTCAATAAGTGGACAATTAAGCACATAGTGTTCAAGACAGTGACCATATGCCTGATCACATAATTTACATTTAGTTTGATCATCATCTGTGTGTCTCCCAAACTGCCAGAAGTACTTGTAACCAAGCCTAAGCCTGGCCACTACAACATCAGTCACTACAACATCAGTCAGTTTGTTCACATTGCACGTTGCTCCATAAACATACTTATCTACGTTCATGTTACCATAGTGGGTTATAGATCTACTCAGGCTTCTAGCGACATTCCTATAACAATCAATCATTTTCGTTACTTACTTCTCCTAATATTATTCCTAATGCTAGACACAGATATACAAAAGTTATTTTCTCCATTCTCCTTCTGGATACTCTTCTTGGCTAATATATCAATTTTATCATGAAGGAGTAACCCAATGTGTGATGGGATCCATAACAGTTGTACACTAATTCCATGCTCTACACAGGATGTTTGAAAATAATGGACCAAATTTCAAAGCAATATATACTGGAATTGGGTCTATCTCTTTGAAACGCACACACACACAATATATATATATATATATATATATATATATATATATATATATATATATATATATATATATAATGCAAAACAGCCACTGTGGACCTGCCGAGCATGGGCCAACAGGGCTGCTGCAGTGATCCTCCTTTCTTATGTTCTTACGTGAAAGAATAGAGAAATTCCAAGCGCTTTCCTGACTACTCACATTATCAAGTCGGCCGTCTCCCACCGAGGCAGGGTGACCCAAAAAGAAAATCACCAAAAAGAAAATACTTTCATCATTCAACACTTTCACCACACTCACACATAATCACTGTTTTTGCAGAGGTGCTCAGAACACAACAGTTTAGAAACATATACGTGTAAAGATACACAACATATCCTTCCAAACTGCCAATATCCCAAACTCCTCCTTTAAAGTGCAGGCATTGTACTTCCCATTTCCAGGACTCAAGTCCGGCTATATAAAAATAACCGGTTTCTCTGAATCCCTTCACTAAATATTACCCTGCTCACACTCCAACAGCTCGCCAGGTCCCAAATACCATTCGTCTCCATTCACTCATATCTAACACGCTTGCTGGAAGTCCTAGCCCCTTGCCCACAAAACCCCCTTTACCCCCTCCCTCCACCCTTTTCGAGGACGACCCCTACTTCGACTTCCTTCCCCTACAGATTTATACGCTCTCCATGTCATTCTACTTTGATCCATTCTCTCTAAATGACCAAACCACTTCAACAGCCCCTCTTCAGCCCTCTGACTAATACTTTTATTAACTCCACACCTCCTAATTTCCACACTCTGAATTTTCTGCATAATATTTACACCACACATTGCCCTTAGACAGGACATCTCCACTGCCTCCAACCGCCTCCTCGCTGCTGCGTTCACAACCCAAGCTTCACACCCATATAAGAGTGTTGGTACTACTATACTTTCACACATTCCCTTCTTTGCCTCCATAGATAACGTTTTTTGTCTCCACATATACCTCAATGCACCACTCACCTTTTTTCCTTCATCAATTCAATGATTAACCTCATCCTTCATAAATCCATCCACTGACACGTCAACTCCCAAGTATCTGAAAACATTCACTTCTTCCATGCTACTCCTCCCCAATTTGATATCCAATTATTCTTTATCTAAATCATTTGATACCCTCATCACCTTACTCTTTTCTATGTTCACTTTCAACTTTCTACCTTTACGCACACTCCCAAATTCGTCCACTAACCTTTGCAATTTTTCTTTAGAATCTCCCATAAGCACAGTATCATCAGCAAAAAATAACTGACAATTCCCATTTTGTATAATTTAATCCCACCCCTCTCCCGAACACCCTAGCATTTACTTCTTTTACAACCCCATATATAATTATATTAAACAACCATGGTGACATTACACATCCCTGTCTAAGACCTACTTTTACCGGGAAGTATTCTCCCTCTCTTCTACACACCCTAACCTGAGCCTCACTATCCTCTTAAAAACTCTTTACAGCATTAGTAACTTACAACCTATTCCATATACTTGCAACATCTGCCACACTGCTCCCCTATCCACTATCATACGCCTTTTCTAAAACCATAAATGCAATAAAAACTTCCCTACCTTTATCTAAATACTGTTCACATATATGCTTCAATGTAAACACTTGATCTACACATCCCCTACCCACTCTAAAACCTCCTTGCTCATCCACAATCCTACATTCTGTCTTACCTCTAACTCTTTCAATAATAACCCTACTGTACACTTTTCCTGGCATACTCAGTAAACTTATTCCTCTATAATTTTAACAATCTCTTTTGTCCCCCTTCCTTTTATATAAAGGGACTATACATGCTCTCCGCCAATCCCTAGGTACCTTCCCCTCTTTCATACATTTATTAAACAAAAATATCAACCACTCCAACACTATATCCCCCACTGCTTTTAACGCTTCTGTCATGATCCCATCAGTTCCAGCTGCTTTACCCCCTTTCATTCTTCGTAATGCCTCACGTACCTCCCCCACACTCACATCCTGCTCTTCTTCACTCCTAAAAGATGGTATACCTCCCTGGCCAGTGCATGAAATTACCGCCTCCCTTTCTTCGTTGACATTTAAAAGTTCCTCAAAATATTCTCGCCATCTACCCAATACCTCCCTCTCCCCATCTACTAACTCCCTTATTCTATTTTTAACTGACAAATCCATTCGTTCCCTAGGCTTTCTTAACTTGTTAAACCTCACTCCAAAACTTTTTCATATTTTCATTAAAATTTCTTGACAGTGCCTCTCCCACTCTATCATCTGCTCTCCTTTTGCACTCTCTCACCACTCTCTTCAGCTTTCTTTTACTCTCCATATACTCTGCTCTTCTTATAACACTTCTGCTTCGTAAAAACCTCTCATAAGCTAACTTTTTCTCTTATCACACCCTTTACTTCATCATTTCACCAATCACTCCTCTTTCCTCCTGCACCCACCCTCCTATAACCACAAACTTATGCCCCACATTCTAATACTGAATTTTTAAAACTATTCTAACCTTCTTCAACCCCCCACTACTCATACTTGCACCAGCCCACCTTTCTGCCAATAGTTGCTTCTATCTCACCCGAACTTCCTCCTCCCTTAGTTTATACACTTTCACCTCCCTCTTACTTGTTGTTGCCACTTTTCCCTTGTCCCATCTACCTCTTGCTCTAACTGTAGCTGCAGCTAAATAATGATCCGATATATCAGTTGCCCCTCTATAAACGTGTACATCCTGGAGCCTACCCATCAACCTTTTATCCACCAATACATAATCTAACAAACTTTCATTACGTGCTATTTCATACCTTGTATATTTATTTATCTTTCTACACATAGCTCAATTATAGGCTCCCCATTTTCATTTACCCCTGGCACCCCAAATTTGCCTACTACTCCACAACATTTTTGCCCACTTTAGCATTGAAATCCCCAGCCACCATTACTCTCACACTTGATTCAAAACTCCCCACGCATTCACTCAACATTTCCCAAAACCTCTCTCTCTCTCCTCTACACTTCTCTCTTCCTCAGGTGCATATACGCTTACTATAACCCACTTTTCACATCCAACCCTTATTCTACTCCACATCATCCTTGAATTAATACATCTATAGTCCCTCTTTTCTTGCCATAGCTTATCCTTCAACATTATTGCTATATCTCCTTTAGCTCTCTTTTTGAAACCCCTGACCTAATTCTATTTATTTCTCTCCACTGAAACTCTCCCACCCCCCTTTAGCTTTGTTTCACTTAAAGCCAGGACATCCAGCTTCTTCTCCTTTATAACATCCACAATCTCTTTCTTATAATTTGCACAACATCCACGCACATTCATACATCCCACTTTGACAATTTTAGTAATTACAGGAAAAGGAGTAAATAACCCATTGTTCCCGGCATTTTAGTTGACTTTTACAACATGCATGGCTTACGGAGGAAATATTCTCATTCCACTTCCCCATGGATACAAAAGGAAAAGTAATAAGAGCAAGAACTATTAAGATAAAATCAAAGAAAACTCATATGAGTGTATATAAATAAACGCGTACATGTGTAGTGTGACCTAAGTGTAAGTAGAAGTATCAAGACGTACATGTAATCTTGCATATTTATGAGAGAGACAAAAGACACCAGCAATCCTACCATCCGTTTTACACTCACTTGGCAGGACGGTAGTACGTCCCTGGGTGGTTGCTGTCTACCAACCTACTAATATATATATACATTATATATATAATGCAAAACAACCACTGTGAAAGAATAGAGAAATTCCAAGCGCTTTCGTGAATACTCACATTATCAAGGAACTATCAAAGCAAAGCACCCAAGGAAGGTATATAAGGGGTCTGGCCAACACCTCACTATCAGATCCCACAACGGTTAAACACCTGACGCGCGCCGGCCGAACTGGACAGGTCCTTTGCACAACCCACCAACAAACTATTCTACCCAAGAAAATTTTAAAAATTATTATTTGTCCAGTGTATTATTAAATTCTTCCCAAATTCTATTAATTATAAATGGATCTAATTTATATAAAGCAAAGGAAATATTCATATTATTGTCAAAACTGCTTTTTATGAAACAAGATTCAATTATATTCCTGTCGACCATGGACTTGCTTGGTACTACTTTCTCAACTTTTTGAAAATCAATTGGATGGTTAAAATCTCTTACATGAATAAATAGAGCATTGGAATCTTGTCCAGTTCTAATGCTATATTTATGTTGTTTTAATCTTAGTTCGAGATTTTTACCAGTTTGACCGTAATAAACTTTATCGGAAATTTTACAAGGGATCTTATAGACACATCCATCAGCATTTTGGGGGGAATTCTTTATCAAAAGTTTTTTACTGTATCAAGATTTTTGAATACAACTTTAATATTAAAAGTTTTAAGAAGAGAAGGTATATCAACCAAGTTTTCATGGTAAGGGAGAACCAACATATTTTTAGTTGAATAAGGCTGGTTGTACCTTTTTGGATTGTAAAAAGTATTTCTAGCAACTTTAAAAGATTTATCAATTACATTTCTTTGGTATTTTAAATCATTACCTATTTCATAAATTTTGGATATTTCCTCATCTATGAACTCAGGACTACAAATTCGTAAAGACTTCAGAACATTGATGAGAAAACAGACAGTTTGACTATCTTGATGCGAAGAATAATAGTGGATATAGGAACAGTTATTTGTAGGTTTTCTGTAAATTTTAAATTTGAATTCATTATTACCCTTAATAATTAAAACATCTAGAAAAGGCAATGAGTTATTTTCTTCAAACTCAACAGTAAAGTTTATAGAATGGGATAAGCTATTTAGTTTTCCAAGGAAATGGTGTATATCTACATTTTTGGGCATAAGAGACAAAATATCATCAACATATCTGAACCATTTAGCTCTATTAGGGAGGATTGTGTTAAGCAACCTTGTTTCAAAAAATTCCATGTATAGGTTACTAAGAACAGGGGAAAGAGGATTTCCCATTGCCATACCAAACTTCTGAGTGTAAAACTTATCATTAAATACAAATTTTGCATCAACAATGCAAAGTTTAATAAGTTTAATGATAGTAGGAACTGACAATGGTAAATCATAGTTAACGAGTTCTTCAGATAAGAAACGTAATAAATCATCAACAGGAACTTTCGTAAACAAGGAAGTAACATCAAAACTAACCATGTTAAAATAATTTAAGTTAGTCAAGGAGCTTAATTTATCAACTAAGACTATGTTGTTTTTAACATTAAAGTTAGAAATTTTGCCAACAATAGGGCTCAAAATATCAACAAGGCATTTGGATAATTTATATGAAACTGACCCTATGGAGCTAATAATTGGTCTGACTGGATTCCCTGGTTTGTGTGTTTTTATTAGTCCATACATGTAAGGTAAAGATGGATTAGTGGAAGTAAATTGTTTGACTAATTCATCTTTGCCTTTCAGTAGAAGTTTTATTGTTTTATTGAAATTGCTGTTAACGGTGTAGATATACACCATTTCCTTGGAAAATTAAATAGCTTAGCCCATTCTATAAACTTTACTGTTGAGTTTGAAGAAAATAACTCATTGCCTTTTCTAGATGTTTTAATTATTAAGGGTAATAATGAATTCAAATTTAAAATTTACAGAAAACCTCCAAATAACTGTTCCTATGTCCACTATTATTCTTCGCATCAAGACAGAGTCAAACTGTCTGTTTTCTCATCAGTGTTTTTGAGAGCTTTACGAATTTGTAGTCCTGAGTTCATAGATGAGGAAATATCCAAAATTTATGAAATAAGTAATGATTTAAAATACCCAAGAAATGTAATTGATAAATCTTTTAAAGTTGCTAGAAATACTTTTTACAATCCAAAAAGGGACAACCAGCCTTATTCAACTAAAAATATGTTGGTTCTCCCTTACCATGAAAACTTGGTTGATATGCCTTCTCTTCTCAAGACTTTTAATATTAAAGTTGTATTCAAAAATTTTGATACATTAAAAAAAAACTTTTGATAAAGAATTCCCCCCAAAATGCTGATGGATGTGTCTATAAGATTCCTTGTAAAATTTGCGATAAAGTTTATTACGGTCAAACTGGTAAAAATCTCGAACTAAGATTAAAACAACATAAATATAGCATTAGAACTGGACAAGATTCCAATGCTCTATTTATTCATGAAAGAGATTTTAACCATCCAATTGATTTTCAAAAAGTTGAGAAAGTAGTATCAAGCAAGTCCATGGCCGACAGGAATATAATTGAATCTTGTTTCATAAAAAGCAGTTTTGACAATAATATGAATATTTCCTTTGGTTTATATAAATCAGATCCATTTACAATTAATAGAATTTGGGAAGAATTTAACAATACACTGGACAAATATTTTTTAAAATTTTCTTGGGTAGAATAGTTTGTTTGTGGGTTGTGCAAAGGACCTGTCCAGTTGGGCCGGCGCGCATCAGGTGTTTAACCGTTGTGGGATCTGATAGTGAGGTGTTGGCTAGACCCCTTATATACCTTCCTTGGATGCTTTACTTTCGTAGTTCCTTGATAATGTGAGTATTCACGAAAACGCTTTGAATTTCTCTATTCTTTCAGTGTGGTTGTTTTGCGTATTCTGAAATCACCTCTTTACTTTGATCTTATTGCATATATATATATATATATATATATATATATATATATATATATATATATATATATATATATATATATATATATATTATATGTATATATATATATTTATTTGTGGGTCTATGAAGGATGAGGTGAATCACAGAATTGATTAGGGGAAAAGGGTGAGTGGTGCACTTAGGAGTCTGTTGGGACAAAGAACTTTGTCCGTGGAAGCAAAAAGGGTAATGTATGAGAGTATAGTTGTACCAACACTCTTGTATGGGTGTGAAGCATGGGTGATGAAAGTTGCAGCGAGGAGAAGGCTGGAGGCAGTGGAGATGTCATGTCTTAGGGCAATGTGTGGTGTGAATATTATGCAGAGAATTCGTAGTTTGGAAATTGGGAGAAGGTGCGGGATTTCCAAAACTATTATCCAGAGGGCTGAGGAGGGGTTGAGGTGGTTCGGACATGTAGAGAGAATGGAACAAAACAGAATGATTTCTAGAGTGAATAAATCTGAAGTGGAGGGAAGGCGGGGTAGGGGTCGGCCTAGGATGGGTTGGAGGGAGGGGGTAAAGGAGGTTTTGTGTGCGAGGGGCTTGGACTTCCAGCAAGCGTGCGTGAGCGTATTTGATAGGAGTGAATGGAGACAAATGGTTTTTTTGGACTTGACATTCTGTTGGAGTGTGAGCAATGTAACATTTATGAAGGGGTTCAGTGAAACCGGCAGGCCGGACTTGAGTCCTGGAGATGGGAAGTACAGTGTCTGCACTCTGAAGGAGGGGTGTTAATGTTGCAGTTTTATAACTGTAGTGTAAAGCACCCTTCTGGCAAGAGAATGATGGAGTGAATGATGATGAAAGTTTTTCTTTTTCGGGCCACCCTGCCTTGGTGGGAATCTGCCGATGTGTTAATATATATACATATTATATACATATTATATACACACACACACACACACACATATTTACCAAACTGCGGCAGGCCAGGGTTCGACCCCACAACACATTGTCCCGCCTCAAGAGACAACACAACATACGTGTCATCCTATCCTCTCCGCCGTCGATCCTACAAACAACACGAGACTAGCGAACTAGTATTGTTTCAAGTTGCGAGGACACTCGTGGCAGTGCATGCTCAAGCATTAAGTTCAGCTTCCTCCTGTATGTATACCGGTCAGTTAGCAAAAACTCATTTAAAATTAAGTCCTTTCTTAACTTTTCTCTTATACGTTTAAAGACATATTTTGTGTGTGTCACGGAAGTACGAGCTAAGAGACACAGAGATGGTGAGAGTCTTAATGCATGTTAAGGACGAATCTCCAGACCCCCACATTTAATTCTTGTAAAGGTGAATAAAAGAATAAGATCATATTTCTTCACTATTAGATCAAGATGAAAGTGTTTATGGTCAAAATAAGTTTCTAAGATGTACCAAGAACCCAGGCAAAGAATGGAAAAAAAAATGACTGTAGCATTACCCACTTTCCTGACACATGGAGTTCGTGAAGTGTGTGGAGTAAAGTTAGTCCTTATTCCCTAGAATGTGAAAAAAATCAGTGTAAGAAGTGGCGTAATTCTTTATATTTTGAGAGAGATTTCTGAGATAGAGGTTTATTTATATCAGGTTTCAAAATGAAGAGTTATTATACCAGAGGCGCAATAAACCAACATTTGTTTTGTTTTAATATTTGTGAAGTATTGTATCTTGTTTTTAGGTAGACAATCTAAAAAAAAAATTATTCTTAATTATATACTAAATAATTTCGTAAGGTCTTATGAATGTATGAAAGAATGACAAACGAAAAGTGTGTTCGAAAGAGAGAAGGGTAAGAGAGAGGGAGTGAGGCAGGTGCCACGAACAGTGAAGGGTAAGAGAGAGGAAGTGAGGCAGGTGCCACGAACAGTGAAGGGTAAGAGAGAGGGAGTGAGGCAGGTGCCACGAACAGTGAAGGGTAAGAGAGAGGAAGTGAGGCAGGTGCCACGAACAGTGAAGGGTAAGAGAGAGGAAGTGAGGCAGGTGCCACGAACAGTGGAGGGTAAGAGAGAGGGAGTGAGTGAGAACAGCAGGTGCCACGAACAGTGAAGGGTAAGAGAGGGAGGTGACGAACAGTGAAGGGTAAGAGAGAGGAAGTGAGGCAGGTGCCACGAACAGTGGAGGGTAAGAGAGAGGGAGTGAGGCAGGTGCCACGAACAGGTGCCACGAACTGTGAAGGGTTAGTGAGAGGGAGTGAGGCAGGTCCCACGAACAGTGAAGGGTAAGAGAGAGGAAGTGAGGCAGGTGCCACGAACAGTGAAGGGTAAGAGAGAGGGAGGTGCCACGAACAGTGAAGGGTAAGAGAGAGGGAGTGGGGCAGGTGCCACGAACAGTGAAGGGTAAGAGAGAGGAAGTGAGGCAGGTGCCACGAACAGTGAAGGGTAAGAGAGAGGAAGTGAGGCAGGTGCCACGAACAGTGAAGGGTAAGAGAGAGGAAGTGAGGCAGGTGCCACGAACAGTGAAGGGTAAGAGAGAGGAAGTGAGGCAGGTGCCACGAACAGTGGAGGGTAAGAGAGAGGAAGTGAGGCAGGTGCCACGAACAGTGAAGGGTAAGAGAGAGGGAGTGAGGCAGGTGCCACGAACAGTGAAGGGTAAGAGGAAGTGAGGCAGGTGCCACGAACAGTGAAGGGTAAGAGAGAGGAAGTGAGGCAGGTGCCACGAACAGTGAAGGGTAAGAGAGAGGAAGTGAGGCAGGTGCCACGAACAGTGAAGGGTAAGAGAGAGGAAGTGAGGCAGGTGCCACGAACAGTGAAGGGTAAGAGAGAGGAAGTGAGGCAGGTGCCACGAACAGTGAAGGGTAAGAGAGAGGGAGTGAGGCAGGTGCCACGAACAGTGAAGGGTAAGAGAGAGGAAGTGAGGCAGACGAGTGAAGGCAGGTGCCACGAACAGTGAAGGGTAAGAGAGAGGAAGTGAGGCAGGTGCCACGAACAGTGAAGGGTAAGAGAGAGGGAGTGAGGCAGGTGAGAACAGCAGGTGCCACGAACAGTGAAGGGTAAGAGAGAGGCAGTGAGGCAGGTGCCACGAACAGTGAAGGGTAAGAGAGAGGCACTGAGGCAGGTGCCACGAACAGTGAAGGGTGAAGGGTGAGGCAGAGAGAGGAAGTGAGGCAGGTGCCACGAACAGTGAGGGTAAGAGAGAGGAAGTGAGGCAGGTGCCACGAACAGTGAAGGGTAAGAGAGAGGAAGTGAGGCAGGTTCCTCAAACAGTGAAGGGTAGAGAGAGGAAGTGAGGCAGGTGCCACGAACAGTGAAGGGTAAGAGAGAGGAAGTGAGGCAGGTGCCACGAACAGTGAAGGGTAAAAGAGAGGGAGTGAGGCAGGTGCCACGAACAGTGAAGGGTAAGAGAGAGGAAGTGAGGCAGGTGCCACGAACAGTGAAGGGTAAGAGAGAGGGAGTGAGGCAGGTGCCACGAACAGTGAAGGGTAAGAGAGAGGGAGTGAGGCAGGTGCCACGAACAGTGAAGGGTAAGAGAGAGGAAGTGAGGCAGGTGCCACGAACAGTGAAGGGTAAGAGAGAGGAAGTGAAGAGAACAGTGAAGGGTAAGTGAGGCAGGTGCCACGAACAGTGAAGGGTAAGAGAGAGGAAGTGAGGCAGGTGCCACGAACAGTGAAGGGTAAGAGAGAGGAAGTGAGGCAGGTGCCACGAACAGTGAAGGGTAAGAGAGAGGAAGTGAGGCAGGTGCCACGAACAGTGAAGGGTAAGAGAGAGGGAGTGAGGCAGGTGCCACGAACAGTGAAGGGTAAGAGAGAGGAAGTGAGGCAGGTGCCACGAACAGTGAAGGGTAAGAGAGAGGAAGTGAGGCAGGTGCCACGAACAGTGAAGGGTAAGAGAGAGGAAGTGAGGCAGGTGTCACGAACAGTGAAGGGTAAGAGAGAGGAAGTGAGGCAGGTGCCACGAACAGTGAAGGGTAAGAGAGAGGAAGTGAGGCAGGTGCCACGAACAGTGGAGGGTAAGAGAGAGGAAGTGAGGCAGGTGCCACGAACAGTGAAGGGTAAGAGAGAGGGAGTGAGGCAGGTGCCACGAACAGTGAAGGGTAAGAGAGAGGAAGTGAGGCAGGTGCCACGAACAGTGAAGGGTAAGAGAGAGGAAGTGAGGCAGGTGCCACGAACAGTGAAGGGTAAGAGAGAGGAAGTGAGGCAGGTGCCACGAACAGTGAAGGGTAAGAGAGAGGAAGTGAGGCAGGTGCCACGAACAGTGAAGGGTAAGAGAGAGGAAGTGAGGCAGGTGCCACGAACAGTGGAGGGTAAGAGAGAGGAAGTGAGGCAGGTGCCACGAACAGTGAAGGGTAAGAGAGAGGAAGTGAGGCAGGTGCCACGAACAGTGAAGGGTAAGAGAGAGGAAGTGAGGCAGGTGCCACGAACAGTGAAGGGTAAGAGAGAGGAAGTGAGGCAGGTGCCACGAACAGTGAACGGTAAGAGAGAGGGAGTGAGGCAGGTGCCACGAACAGTGAAGGGTAAGAGAGAGGAAGTGAGGCAGGTGCCACGAACAGTGAAGGGTAAGAGAGAGGGAGTGCGGCAGGTGCCACGAACAGTGAAGGGTAAGAGAGAGGAAGTGCGGCAGGTGCCACGAACAGTGAAGGGTAAGATAGAAAGTGAGGCAGGTGCCACGAACAGTGAAGGGTAAGATAGAAAGTGAGGCAGGTGCCACGAACAGTGAAGGGTAAGAGAGAGGAAGTGAGGCAGGTGCCACGAACAGTGAAGGGTAAGAGAGAGGAAGTGAGGCAGGTGCCACGAACAGTGAAGGGTAAGAGAGAGGAAGTGAGGCAGGTGCCACGAACAGTGAAGGGTAAGAGAGAGGAAGTGAGGCAGGTGCCACGAACAGTGAAGGGTAAGAGAGAAAGTAAGGCAGGTGCCACGAACAGTGAAGGGTAAGAGAGAGGGAGTGCGGCAGGTGCCACGAACAGTGAAGGGTAAGAGAGAGGTAGTGAGGCAGGTGCCACGAACAGTGGAGGGTAAGAGAGAGGAAGTGAGGCAGGTGTCACGAACAGTGAAGGGTAAGAGAGAGGGAGTGAGGCAGGTGCCACGAACAGTGAAGGGTAAGAGAGAGGAAGTGAGGCAGGTGCCACGAACAGTGAAGGGTAAGAGAGAGGAAGTGAGGCAGTTGCCACGAACAGTGAAGGGTAAGAGAGAGGAAGTGAGGCAGGTGCCACGAACAGTGAAGGGTAAGAGAGAGGAAGTGAGGCAGGTGCCACGAACAGTGAAGGGTAAGAGAGAGGAAGTGAGGCAGGTGCCACGAACAGTGAAGGGTAAGAGAGAAAGTAAGGCAGGTGCCACGAACAGTGAAGGGTAAGAGAGAGGGAGTGCGGCAGGTGCCACGAACAGTGAAGGGTAAGAGAGAGGTAGTGAGGCAGGTGCCACGAACAGTGGAGGGTAAGAGAGAGGAAGTGAGGCAGGTGTCACGAACAGTGAAGGGTAAGAGAGAGGGAGTGAGGCAGGTGCCACGAACAGTGAAGGGTAAGAGAGAGGAAGTGAGGCAGGTGCCACGAACAGTGAAGGGTAAGAGAGAGGAAGTGAGGCAGTTGCCACGAACAGTGAAGGGTAAGAGAGAGGAAGTGAGGCAGGTGCCACGAACAGTGAAGGGTAAGAGAGAGGAAGTGAGGCAGGTGCCACGAACAGTGAAGGGTAAGAGAGAGGAAGTGAGGCAGGTGCCACGAACAGTGAAGGGTAAGAGAGAAAGTAAGGCAGGTGCCACGAACAGTGAAGGGTAAGAGAGAGGGAGTGCGGCAGGTGCCACGAACAGTGAAGGGTAAGAGAAAGGGAGTGCGGCAGGTGCCTCCCTGGATACAAGAGGTGTGAGGGGCTGGGAACGGCGCTCACTGCAAGTCATTATGTACAGGTTGACAGGTGAACTACAATACCTAACAAACTGGGAGACTCTCCATTGATTTTTTTTGAGGGGAACGTTTGCGGTGAGAGTGCTAGAGGGTTGGCAGACTCCGAGGAAGGTGGGAGAGAGGAAAAGTGTGGAAGAGTGTTAGGAAGTGAGGGGCGGCTTTGGGGTCTGGTAGTGGTGATGGGGAATATGGTGGGGAGAGGAGGGTTTGGGAATGTGGTGGGGAGAGGGTGGTTTGGGAATGTGGTGGGGAGAGGGTGGTTTGGGAATGTGGTGGGGAGAGGAGGGTTTGGGAATGGGGTGGGGAGAGTAAAGATATTGAAGCAAGGAGGTTTGGGGAAGGTGTTTAGAGATTAAATATTTGCTTTATGTATTTACCTCTAATTGATTTAAGATTTACGTATGCATGATTATGTACTAAAACGATTATGTAATCAAGTTTGTTTTATCTTTTGCTGAAGTTAATTTACTTCCTTGTCGAATAAAAACTACCCATTTCGTACCACATTTAACTATAAATGCACATAAGACTACCTCTGTTATTACTTACCTCTGTAGAATAAAAAGGCACAATACAGTAACTGGAACAATACACAACCCGCACATAGGAAGACATTTCAATCCAGGTTGCATCATTAATTAGTCACACAGAAGCACGAAGGGGAGGGAGACAGTATATATACGAGAGGGAGGGCTGGACTCGTGTTGCTAAGGGTTCTCCTCAATCCCATATTATTGCTAGCCTTTTTATGCAATACTTAGATACTGTTCTTCTTCCTACTATTGAGGTGCGCTCTTCCTTCTGGCTCATCTATATAGACGACATATTTGTTCTTTGGCCCCAATGACTAGTCTCTGCCAACTATTTCTCGATGCCCTTATCAATCTTGCTCCCTCCATCAGTTCAAAGCTGAATGGGAATCTAACTCTTTGCTTCCTTTCCTTGAAGAACATGTCCAACACTTGGCTACAGGCTTTTATTTGTCCGTTTATCCCAAGCCGATGTACAGTGGCATGTGCATTCACTACTTTTCTTACCATGTTCCCACTGTCAAGAAAAATGTTCTTATTTCCCTCTTTCTCCGAGCTCTCCGCATTTGTGACCCTCAGTTTCTTGACTCAGAACATTGCACTCACTCTTCACAGTTGGTTCTCTCGTCTTGGCAACATTTCCAATTTCATCAACTCTACCTTCTCATACGCTAATCGGATTGAGACGATCTCACGAGTTCCTAAGTCCCTCAGCCTACAGTCGATGTGTTCAGTCCATCAGTCTTGAGAATGATGGACTGATTACCTCAGTCTCATCTTCCAACGTTCTTCTCTGTATTGCACTGAAGAGGTCGCTGGCTGGCGAAACGTTTCCTCAATAAAGATTCCCAAATATTGCACAAGTGTCTTATTCTTCAACTTATCGTTTTTCTGAACCATATACATCATATTTGTGAACAGTTGACCTCAGTTCAATGGACAACAATGTAGGTAAGCTATTACTCCCTCTTTCATGTTTACCTCTGTTCAGTATCTCAAGAATAATAAAACATAAAAGACAAAGATAAAGAGATTAAGCATCAGTGATCAGCAGGACATGTGCCTGACTCAGCCAGCCAAATATATCCAGTGACCGATTATAAAAAATGACTATAGAAATTCTTCGTTGATTAAACAATATCCTCGTGAATACCTACCCTCCTGCCTGTCTGCCTGTCCTCCTGCCTGTCCTCCTGCCTGTCTGCCTGTCCTCCTGCCTGTCTGCCTACCGATACAGACAAACCCCAAAAGAAAAGGTCATCGACCGGAAGCATCACGGGCTTCATCATAAGAGGGAGCTTCCCCATTCGACCAGGAGAATGGGAATCCTACTCCCGAATACAGCAAGCACTCTGACCTCATCTGCAAGAGCTGGACGAAACATGAACATCTACTGATTGAATTGACTCAATAATTAATTTAAATGTGGTACCGATCCTTTTTGCGCTGCCTTGCAAGACGATGATGAACCAAGTTACACCGCTAGAGTCGTCCAAAATTGACATGAAGAACAGGAAAGTGAAGGTGAACACTTGGAGTGGCCCCCATAATCGCCGGATTTAATTATCGAGCACCTGTGGGGTCAATTGGACCAGCAAATCAGGAACGGATTTCCTCCACCGTCGTCTTTGGGAGAGTCAAAGCAGGTTTTACTTGAGGAATGGCTCAAAATTCCATAGGAATCAATTCCTCGATGAACTGGTTCTGTTTTAGGTACAAATGGAGGACCAACTCCATATTGAAAATAAAAAATGTTATTGAGCAAGGTGATCATATTATTTTGTCCAACCATTATATTATGTTATATTACATTACATTATATTATATTACATTATATTATATTACTGTGCTCCTTGTGTGATCATGTTACTGAAGTTATGTTACTGCTATGTTACTGCTGTTACTTTTCGCTTCCTTCTCTGGCTTTTATTTTTAAGTTTTAAAAATGGACTTTCTAAGAGTCCTTACTGAATATATTTGAGTAGGACAATACTGCAGGTATGGATGGATACAGCTTATGGTTGTGTAAAAACCATGTACAAAACAAAGACAAAAGTGCCGTAAACAACAAAGCATGGCAGTGATCGAATAACAACAGGAAGAGGCAATAATAAGAGCATAAGAATGGAGGAACACTGCAGCAAGCCTGCTGGCTCATACTTGGCAAATCAAACCATTCCTCCCAACATATATGTCCAACCTATTCCTAAAGCTACGTAAGAAATTATCATCAATGATCCTGGATGGCAGACTGTACCACTCATCTATTTGAGAACCAATACTTTCCTACATCCTTCCTAATTCAAAATTTTACAAATTTAAATCCATTCTTCCATGACTAGGTAACCTTAGTACTTTTATTTATATCGCCTCTATTATGCTTGTCTTCCACGTGCATACTTTAAAGTATCTCTCCCTCATATTTTAAGATATCTCTCCCTCATATTTTAAGATATCTCTCCCTCATATTTTAAGATATCTCTCCCTCATATTTTAAGATATCTCTCCCTCATATTTTAAGATATCTCTCCCTCATATTTTAAGATATCTCTCCCTCATATTTTAAGATATCTCTCCCTCATATTTTAAGATATCTCTCCCTCATACTTTAAAATATTTCTCCCTCATATCTTAAGATATCTCTCCCTCATATTTTAAGATCTCTCTCCCTCATTCCGTGTCTTTCAAGAAAGTTAAGGTTAAGGGCTCTTACTATTTTCGTATGATTAATCCCTTATACACTGGATGAATTTTGTCACTTCTCTGGTCATTCTTTATTTGAGAAATAGAAGATGAACATGTTGTAATGACGGGTTTGAGAAAAAAAATGAAATGACGGAAAAGTTTATAAAATACTAATATAATAATATATTTCAGGAATTAGAATATAAATAAATAATGTATATAAATAATGAATGATATCTGCCACCAAATACGATAAATAAATTATAAGATCAATGTAATAATCAAAACAGAGGAAATGAAAACAAGAGTCAAAATTCCTTCATTTATAACTCCCCAGAAAACTGTGCGTTGTAATGCAGTTTTTAGGCACAATACCTTGTTGTTGGGATGTTGTGATGGATCTCCGACCAGCACTCGTCTGGCAACACGAATATATAAAGCAATACACAAATAACCCGCACATAAAAGAGAGAAGCTTACGACGACGTTTCGGTCCGACTTGGACCATTGACAAAGTCCAAGTCGGACCGAAACGTCGTCGTAAGCTTCTCTCTTTTATGTGCGGGTTATTTGTGTATCGTTCCAGTCACGGTATTGTGTCGTTTTTGTAATTTATATAAAGCAAAAGAGTCTGAGGAAATATATTCAGATGGAAACAGATGGGAAAACCCAGAGCAAAACTGAGAGATTAGATATAAAAAGTAGTGTGGCAAGGCCTTCTGCTAAGATGAAAACTGTGTAGAAATCCACATATCGAAAAAAATTCAAATGTGTTACAAAAACAACAGCGTCGGCTTAATAAAGATTGCAGGTGTTCATTCTATGATATATACAAATCATCAGTACAGAACAGAGAATATCATGATCTTAGTTGCCCAAAACTCAACGTGAAAACATCACAACCCTAAATATCATGATCTTAGTTGCCCAAAACTCAACGTGAAAACATCGCAACCCTAAATATCATGATCTTAGTTGCCCAAAACTCAACGTGAAAACATCACAACCCTAAATATCATGATCTTAGTTGCCCAAAACTCAACGTGAAAACATCACAACCCTAAATATCATGATCTTAGTTGCCCAAAACTCAACGTGAAAACATTGCAACCCTAAATATCATGATCTTAGTTGCCCAAAACTCAACGTGAAAACATCGCAACCCTAAAACTACGAATCTTTCTAACGAAGGAAGAGTAACGATTTTTTTTTTTAGGCAAAGAAAAAACAAAAAACGAATGGACACATAAGGAAAATCAATATAGGGAACTGAAATACATAAGAGTTGAACAAAACAGACCAGTCTTTGACACAACAGGATCAAGTCTGCACTAGCCAACGGTGCAACTAGAGAGAACAGAAATATATAAAACAGATACAAATATTAATAGATGCACAGTACTAGACGTACCATAACAGAAGCTAATAATCCAAACATTATAAGTCGTTGTTATAATAAATAATTATTAGACTTCATTAGCTCCAGGAAGCTAAGAAAAACCGCTATTATGAAAAATATATTTATTTATATAGAAAGAGTAAAACTATCACTGTGCACAGTGTTTTATTTTCATTATCAACAATTATTATTATAATAATCAAAGGTGAAGCGCTAAACCCGGAGGATTATACAGAGCCTGGGGGGTGGGGGATGTGGAAGGCATTCAGGCTTAATTCGGGGAACTGGAGCACAGATCCAATTCCCGAAATCAAGAGCCCCTCACCAACAACAAGGAACCTTCCCTGAGGGGGAATCATCAGCAAGAGATTAACGAAATACTAAATATGTTGGTAATTTGTCATGATTATTTCTCTTGTAACTTAAGGAAACATCATTAGACAAAAATATAACTCATAGACTTCACCTTATTAAGACCAGTTGCTGCATGAGCGTCATGCAGTGTGCTAGGTAAGCAGGGTGAGGGTCAGCCACTACTGACTTGGCTATGTTAGACAGCATATTAATGGTGTGAGATAGCCGTTGCTGACTCTGTACTGACCAGACTGACATTAAGTTTCTTGTCACCACCCAAGGTCCCATGGCCTCCCATTACGTGACGTAACCCTATAACATCACATGATGAGACAATAGGACTACACGAGTGTATTTCACCCTGCGATTGAGAAATATTCTCTTCTGTCCGAATGTACATCTTTATTCTATGCACAGAGATAATCGGTAAATAAAATATAAAAATCTAAATACTAATATATTAATAATAATAATTATACTAGTGACAACACTTACAGGCCTGGGTTTAGCAAGAGTTTTTTCAGTGATTACAGTTTGTTATATAGTTTCTGGTGTCTACCTGACCTCTGTCATAACCAACAGTGCAACCACAGCCGGAGAGAAGCTGAGAGATATATGTACAAGTACTGTATTACCAGATGTACATTATGATTTGAAAAAAAAGTTTATAAACCAATTTTCTCAACAGGTAAACAGTCTTTCCTTTCTTTTCAAACTTCCTGGGTTTACTGGGATTTATACGTAGAACGTCAACACAGCAATGTAACTGTACAGGAAACACGATCACTTAGCTCTGTTGCTGAGTCAACCTTCCGCAGCTGCATCCAGAAGCTCCTCTGATAAGAAGCAGTTGTTCTACCACCCTGGAGCTGTTGAGAAATATGGGTATGTATACATATAATTGACCCTGAGGAGTGTTGTGTCAGTATATCTCAGAAAGTGAATGCTGATGTTACACGTACTTGTTTGGGCTCGATGGCCCGCCCAATACGGGTTAATATGGTAAAGACTAATAAGCAATGATTTAGTTATCCGCTGCGCAGCTGACAAACTAGTGACATCACTCACTGGACTTACCCGGGTATTGTAGTGTTTACCTGGAGAGAGTTCCGGGGGTCAACGCCCCCGCGGCCCGGTCTGTGACCAGGCCTCCTGGTGGATCAGAGCCTGATCAACCAGGCTGTTGCTGCTGGCTGCACGCAAACCAACGTACGAGCCACAGCCCGGCTGATCAGGAACTGACTTTAGGTGCTTATCCAGTGCCAGCTTGAAGACTGCCAGGGGTCTGTTGGTAATCCCCCTTATGTGTGCTGGGAGGAAGTTGAACAGTCTCGGGGCCCCTGACACTTATTGTATGGTCTCTTAACGTGCTAGTGACACCCCTGCTTTTCATTGGGGGGATGGTGCATCGTCTGCCAAGTCTTTTGCTTTCGTAGTGAGTGATTTTCGTGTGCAAGTTCGGTACTAGTCCCTCTAGGATTTTCCAGGTGTATATAATCATGTATCTCTCCCTCCTGCGTTCCAGGGAATACAACCCGTAAGTTCCCTGGCTTGTGTCAGGGATGTAACCCGGTATCGGTGTCATCATTGAAGAATAGTGTCTTTTGAGCAATGTCACACATCCTCCACTCAGTTTGGAAATTTGTAACACTCGTTGGTCCATTACGTTCTTCAAGATTTGTCTATTGTTCACGGTAATGTCACCAAAGAAGCTGCGCACACTTATTTGTATTTGTATTTCTACTGTCATTATGGAGAATGTCAGAGGGTCGAGGACTCACTGTTAAAGTTCCTTTGTTAAGATCAGTGCACGCATAACATGCTCCTCGTCCCTTAGTTTATAGCAATCTAACCTATGACACCTCTCGCCGCACCTCTCTTGCCCTGGGCATCTCCAGACTCAAAGGAAGAGCTGATTCAAGCATGTTTCCCTTCCTTACCAAGCTTCCTCAGGAAGCAATGCAAGACAATTGATACCTTGTTGTCTGGGCATAGACGTCAGTGTATAATAGCAGTACTTTTAAATGAATGGGTGCAGGGTTTCCCTTAATCGTGCTGCTGAAGAGATTGACTGTCTCATTAACCCACCTTAGTTCCAACACTGGTCAGCCATGACGCGTCTTACTTGGCGCTCAGGTACTGACCTCTGCCCCTCCTGAGAGGGTCGTCCCTCAGGGCTGAAAGGGCAGCCCCTTGAGAAAATTTCTCTACAGGGTTTATAAGAACACAGCCGTTTTTTCTTTCCGCCTGATGTCGATTCATTTTACAGTAAATTTCTTCAGAATCTTGAAACTCGGTGAAGAGTTTAGCTACAGGAAGTCAGTTGACCAAGGTCGCAACGTAGCAGTTACTCTTCAACATGATTTACCACAGTTATCGCTGTTGTATTGCATTATTGTGTTTAAAATACATCCTGGTTCTGCCTTCACTTACAGATCACTATTCTACAAACTGATTAAAATAATACTTGAACTATAATGACAATCAAAGATGAAAACCAAAGAGTGTTGGTGGACTTTCTTATGCCAGACAATAAATATACTCAGTCTTCAAGGTATGTGTATTCTCCTAGGCCAGGATCTTCTCCTAGGCCAATGAATTTCTCTTGTGTGAAGAAATTCATGACGCACACAGCCAAGCTAGGTGTTGTATCAGTCATCCGAGAAAATACGGTAGTGTGGATGCCTCTGAGCTCAGAGGCATCCACACCAGAGGGGCTGTGCATAGTGTATAGTGTTGCGTAGTGACACGTCATGGGAGGCAGTAAGTGTGCAACTCCGTCAGGCCTGCTTCACCAGGTCCTCACCCCTCCTCCTCCAATCCTGCCTCGTCAGCATCACTCATCACACCGCCTCCACACCTCCCTCCCTCCCCCCGGCAACCATGGGGACGGGAGACTCCTCTCCTCCACCACTCCCAACCACCACCATGAACCACCTGTGGCAAGTGCCATGTGCCATTTTCCCTTCAGCCCCGGATTACCACACAGTTGGAGGTATGGTGGATGATGCAGTCAGCCAGCCACAAAGCCAGGAAAACAGTGCACCCAACAATGAAAAAAAGAGGCACATGCTAGGTGTGTGGAGAGTATCAGGTACGCAACAGGGATGGCCTTATTCCTGCACACAATGGGTGTGAAAGATCACATACGCCCCCAGCAGAGAGCAGCCCACAGCCTCCACAGGCAGATGACAGTAACAATGGTAACCTCCTCAGTTGTGAAGATCTTGTGATGGCATTCAGATCCACTGCTACCAGTACCCTATCCCACATTCCTAAAGTGGCTCGTCTATATGTGGCAGGGAAATTCACAGACCTTCTTAAGCAAGTGAATGGAGGTTCCACCAGCTTAGAAGCCCGAGGCACCATTAAGGCTGAGCGCAACCTACTACTCTTTGGCAATGTCTGTCTTGCAGTTACTGAAAGACGAGACAAACTGCTATCCACATCAGTCATCAAGGCAGTCTGCAACTACCCACGAACAGATGTGTCCCATGCCCCATCATCGCATGAATTACGGAGGAAAACCCAAGAAAAAATCCACTGAAAACGAGATAATTTGCGCACAGGTTAGCAAAAAAATCGAAGGTAACAGCAGGAGCAATCAGAATAATTATAAGTGACTACACTGTTGCTTCCGAAGAGGAGGCCACCGCTCAAGATTTAAGAGACAAGCACTATTACAACCCAGGTACTCAAAGGCCTGTTATCCTAGGTGTAAAGGGGGCAAAATAAACACCAGAAAAACTCTGAATATTATCCTTCAAGCATAAACAAAAGTATGTACACTATATACACTATGTACAGCAATAGGTATCAGTGCATGTTACGGTAATCAAGGCAGAACAACAGCCATGAGAGCAGACCACCGTGCTTCAACCAGCGGTAGAATGAAAATGACAAGGGTGAAAAGGCGAGTGGTAACCACATCACCTTCACAATTGTCAGATCCACATGTGATTGGATGAACCTAGATACTGATCTGACGATGAGGCCCCGTTGGATCGTCAGACTCTTAGCATATGGTTCACTGGTTGGTGAGGCAGACTGTGTGTGTTAACACCCTTCGAATAAAGGTTACATAGTCTTTGCATGCAACAAGCACTCAAGGGACACCATAGTCAACAACAACCCTGAGGAAGACCTCATCCCTGAACAATTAATTTTGCCAGAAGTTTTTATTACCACTCTAGCCATGAGCACCCTCTTGGGAGCACTGCTGAGTAACCAGGCCATCGACACAGTCCTCAAGGACAAACTGATTGACCTGAAGAGAATTCAGGAGAGAATAAGAGATCTTGATGCCCATGATGCCCTGTATCTCCTCACAAGGTGTCTTACCTTGCCAAGACTCGCTTCCTGAGGTGCGCACCCTCTTCTGACAACCCAACACTCAACGAATATGATTCACTCCTGAGATCAATTTTTAAGAAGGCACTGAATCTGTCACTAAGATCAGCACTGGGATCAGGCAACCCTCCCAGTGCTACTGGGAGGTATAGGGGTGCACAAAGCAATGCAGGTAGCTTTACCTGCATTTCTGTCTTCGTGTTTGGCTTCCAGTGAATTAGTCAAGGAGATTGTCCCTGTATGCTTGAGAAACGGGATAGGAGCTCAAGACCCCAAGATCATTGAAGCAGGCGAGCAGGCGTGTGGTGGGACACCCTTGCCGACTCCTCCAGTAGACCAGCTCCTCCCACAGAGCACAGTCCTACTGGGACAAACCGATCATGGAAAAAATCGCCAACATAATGCTTACCAACGCTTCAGGAAAGGACAAAGTTCGTCTCCTAGCGGTGAAGGCACCACATTCAGATTTCCTTCTAGCTGTTCCCAATTCCTCTCTGGGCACTTGACTCGACCTGCAGGCCGTTCGGATTGGTGTTGCTCTTCGCCTAGCAGCCCCCATCCTCAACAAACATAGGTGTATTTACGGCAGGGCGACGGCTGATCAATTCGGAATTTATGGTCTTGTGTGTCACACATCAGAAGGAAAATATGCTAGACATGAGGTCAGCATCATAAAGAGAAGTCTCGCCACAGCCCGTTGCCCAGCTCAACGGGAACCCCCAAGTACAGAGGTCTGACAGAAGTCAAAAGCATCCTGGTGGAGTTACTATGCTACCCTGGAAGGATGGTAAGCAGATTGCCTGGGACTACACCTGTGCCACCACATTGGCATACGCCTACTTGCTATACTCTGTAGCTGAAGGAAGTGGAGCTGCCAGCCACAGGGAGACCCAGAAGACCCGCAAATATGAATGCCTTCCCCCCTGCAATAACCTAATCCCAATAGGGTCGGAGACCCTTGCAGCATGGGGCAAGTGTGCTTTAAGGTTCCTCAAAGATCTGGGTGAAAACTCATCATAGAAACCAAGGATCACAGGGTGGCCAACTTCCTCTTTCAGAGACTCAGTGTTGCGATCAAGAGGTGGTGCCTGCAGCATTCTGGGCACCTGGCCCACTGCCGGGGAGCTGGACGAAGTATTCGAGATGTAGATCTGATGTGTTATCTATGTTGTTCTACTCACTACTCTATTTTTGTCAATGTATTTTGTCAATTCATTTTGTCTTTAAAAAAAGTCCACATAGAATATAGAATATAGGGGGTGGTAGGAGAAAACAATATTCAAACAACTTCAGGGAGAAACTTGAGTTTTTCCTGAAGTAAGTGTATTCTTTTATCTGAGGATGAGGGGCCCCAGAACAGTTCTAGAGGTGGTACCTCCCCCATACATATATATATATATATATTCTGTGATGGATATAGGTGTCAGCCAGTGTGGACACACAGGTATAGTCCCATGCTAAGAGCTTGCCATTCTTCCAAGGATAGATGGTGATCCCGTCGGGGCGGTTTGCTGGGTTGTGGGTATTGTTTGCTGCAAGTGATCGTGGCTCCCTCTCGGCAGGGCATCCAGCTGTAGCAAGGGTTCTCTTAATGATGTCGTTGACCTCATTGTGTCTTGCATGCCAGCCCTTGGTTTTGGAACAGTTAAGACCATGTAGACCGTATTGGTCTGCTTGCACTTCGCCGCAAATACACATATATTCTGTGTGAATTGGGGCAGCAAGGCGCAGAGCCACTGCAATACGGAGGGTCTTAGGGTCGAGTCGCGTTCCCATTGCCGATATGGGAACTGTTTGGAGGAAGTCCCCGGAGTGAGGTGCACTCACAGCCTGGAGACGGGCAATCTCCCTATCTGATGTTGCAGCCCTGAGCATGTTGGCAAGCACCTTTTCAGCAATTGGGCTATCCCAGCTTGACTGTTTGTGAGCCAGTGCTGCACTAGGGTTTGGTGCTGGAGCAGCAAGAGTCTCCCATTCGGTGATGGCACTGACATAGCTAGGGTCTTCTATTCCTGCTGAGTCATTGAGGGTGTCAGGAAGAATTTGTCTTATCAACTCGTTTGATGCAATGGAAGAGGATAGGAAAGCTGGTAGAGCAATCTGGGAGGATCTGCGTACTCCTAGCCCTCCAAGCCTGACCGGAAGTGAGGCTTGCAACCACTGTCCATCGTCAAGGGAAAGATTCAATACACTCTCTAGCATGGCCTTCAGGAGAGAGTCATATTCCTTGAGTTTTGGACTGCTGAAGGCTGGGGAGCATCTCAGAAAATAGGTAAGTTTTGGGGTTGACAGACACCTAGTGAGTAGGTAGAAGGCATCGTGTGTGTCAATGTCTTTCATCCTGCTTTCCATCGTCCGGAGGTCTGAGACTTTTTTTTCCTAGGACCAGATCGATGGCATTGGACCCAAGAGGAGCACCGAGGAGAGTGCTATTGGCTGGATCAATGGCTCGTGCTCCTGGTAAAACGGTACTAATATTCTGGATCAACTGTTGATTGGTAGAAACTATTTCACATTTGGTGGGGTTTAAAGAAAGGCCCAGGCTTTCTCCCATGTCTTTAATTTTACTGATGTCCTCCAGGAGAGATTCTGTTGTGCCAGCTAGGGTACCGTCGTCCAGGAACCAGATATTGAGCTCGCTGGAGAGTGCCTCCGTGACTTCCTTGATGACCAAACAAAACAGAAAGGGGGCGAGAGGGTCCCCCTGTTGCACGCCCTCACACGAGTCAATTTCATGGTCCCCAAACAAAAGTTTGGAAGTCACACTATAACACGATTCTATGAAGGGATAAAGGGAAGGAAAGTTTCTATAAACTGCTTGGAGAGCAGCATCCCTTCTGACTGAGTTGAAAGCATTGGCAAAGTCCAATTTGACCAAAGCTTTTTCATAGGACATGTTTTTGATATATACTCGTGCTGCGTGGGCAGCTGCTTCACAGCCCTGTTGAACGCCGAAACCGAGCTGAGTTGGTTTCAGCATTGCAGCAGCCTCTTGACTCACCCTTCTTACGGCAGCCTTGGCGACTAGGCGCCGAAGGGTGTTACCCACTGCAATGGGCCTGATTCCGCCATCCTTTTTCCGGAGGGCACACAATGAGGCACCAAAGAAAAAGGGTCTGATGGCCTCTGGGACACCGCCAGCCAGGCACAGGTTGGAAAATTTGGTGAGTTCAGACAGCAGCCTCTCTGAAACCTCACCAAGTGCTGGATTGAGTATTTGTTTTAAGTGTTGAGGCCTTAAACCGGTGAAACCTCCTGCTGAACCCTGTGGAAATGACATAGCAGCTTTATACACATCAGCATCCTGTAAGGTTAGATGTTCTTCGCCTGCTGCAATGTCAGGGAGGTCAATGTTGGTACTGGGAGCCCTGGGTGGATGTTTGTCCTTCAGAGCTTGCGCCGTGCTGACGTCCTTGGGAGCGATGGTATCCTCACTGGTTATAAGTCTCAAAGCTCCAATAGTATTACCCTCTTCTATTTTTTTGCTAATTTGGGCTCTGATTTTTGAGGTGTCGGGTGTCATGTTGTTGGCATTTGCCCGGCGGGTGTTTGTCGCCCTAGGAGGGAGACGGACGAGGTTGTCATCCCTTGGGAATGCATTTATTGCCCTAATGACATGTGTTGCTAGTGACTTGTCCCTCCTTGGTGGGACAGCCAAACAGGCATTGCCAAAAAGCAGCAAGTTGTGCCAGGATCTGTTGTTTGAAGGAGCATCGTTGACTTTCTTCAGAAGGTCAGTGAATTTGCTAGCAGCTTGAGGGCGAGCTGCTTTGGGGATGTGTGTCAGAGTCCTGGTGGATGTTAATTTGATTGCAGATTTGAGGTCCTCTGTAGAGGTGAAGTCACGGTAGCTGTCAGCCCTGTCTGCTGGGGGAGGCTGTTGGTTGTTCTCATTTGGAGCTCTCACTTCCCAAATCCCAACATGCACACTGCACTTTCACTGATACAGAAGCAATGGTCCGATTTATTATCACACTGGCCGATTCCCACCAAGGCAGGGTGGCCCGAAAAAGAAAAACTTTCACCATCATTCACTCCATCACTGTCTTGCCAGAAGGGTGCTTTACACTACAGTTTTTAAACTGCAACATTAACACCCCTCCTTCAGAGTGCAGGCACTGTACTTCCCATCTCCAGGACTCAAGTCCGGCCTGCCGGTTTCCCTGAATCCCTTCATAAATGTTACTTTGCTCACACTCCAACAGCACGTCAAGTATTAAAAACCATTTGTCTCCATTCACTCCTATCAAACACGCTCACGCATGCCTGCTGGAAGTCCAAGCCCCTCGCACACAAAACCTCCTTTACCCCCTCCCTCCAACCTTTCCTAGGCCGACCCCTACCCCGCCTTCCTTCCACTACAGACTGATACACTCTTGAAGTCATTCTGTTTCGCTCCATTCTCTCTACATGTCCGAACCACCTCAACAACCCTTCCTCAGCCCTCTGGACAACAGTTTTGGTAATCCCGCACCTCCTCCTAACTTCCAAACTACGAATTCTCTGCATTATATTCACACCACACATTGCTCTCAGACATAACATCTCCACTGCCTCCAGCCTTCTCCTCGCTGCAACATTCATCACCCATGCTTCACACCCATATAAGAGCGTTGGTAAAACTATACTCTCATACATTCCCCTCTTTGCCTCCAAGGACAAAGTTCTTTGTTTCCACAGACTCCTAAGTGCACCACTCACTCTTTTTCCCTCATCAATTCTATGATTCACCTCATCTTTCATAGACCCATCCGCTGACACGTCCACTCCCAAATATCTGAATACGTTCACCTCCTCCATACTCTCTCCCTCCAATCTGATATCCAATCTTTCATCACCTAATCTTTTTGTTATCCTCATAACCTTACTCTTTCCTGTATTCACCTTTAATTTTCTTCTTTTGCACACCCTACCAAATTCATCCACCAATCTCTGCAACTTCTCTTCAGAATCTCCCAAGAGCACAGTGTCATCAGCAAAGAGCAACTGTGACAACTCCCACTTTATGTGTGATTCTTTATCTTTTAACTCCACACCTCTTGCCAAGACCCTCGCATTTACTTCTCTTACAACTCCATCTATAAATATATTAAACAACCACGGTGACATCACACATCCTTGTCTAAGGCCTACTTTTACTGGGAAATAATTTCCCTCTTTCCTACATACTCTAACTTGAGCCTCACTATCCTCGTAAAAACTCTTCACTGCTTTCAGTAACCTACCTCCTACTTCATACACTTGCAACATCTGCCACATTGCCCCCTATCCACCCTGTCATACGCCTTTTCCAAATCCATAAATGCCACAAAGACCTCTTTAGCCTTATCTAAATACTGTTCACTTATATGTTTCACTGTAAACACCTGGTCCACACACCCCCTACCTTTCCTAAAGCCTCCTTGTTCATCTATCATATTCTCCGTCTTACTCTTAATTCTTTCAATTATAACTCTACCATACACTTTACCAGGTATATATATATATATATATATATATATATATATATATATATATATATATATATATATATATATATATATATATATATATATATATATATATATATATATATATATATATATATATATATATATATATATATATATATATATATATATATATTATATATATATATATATATATATATATATATATATATATATATATATATATATATATATATATATATATATATAAACCGAAAGGTGGAGAGGAAGCTCGAACCATGGGCCCGAAATTAACGGGTCTAGCGTTTTACCACTGAGCTACGGGGCTTCTAATAGATGTATTGGAGACAGGTATCTGCTAGTGTGGATGAACTTGTGTAGTTCCATACCTCCTACTTGCTATCTATACAGGCTTGAAGGGTAATTCCATCTGGACGCTTTTGGTTGCCATCAGATCTGAATAATTGAAGAGGCTCTCTTATTGCTGGGCATTCAGCTGTTGCTAGGTTCCTCTTGATAATGTCGTTAACCTCTTTATATATACATATATGCTCAGCACATCGATCGTTTTCTACCAAGCAAGGGTGATAAAAAAAATAAAAAAGATACACCTTCACTGTCATTCATTAAATCAGTCTTGCTAAAAGCATGCCGACATCACAGCTCATATACTCTTTCAAACCGTAAATATCCGCATCCTTCCTTTATATTGCATGCACTGTAATTCCCACCTTCAGGACTCAAGTCCTTCTAACTGATTTCCTTGAATTCTTTCATAAATATTATCTTGCTCATACTCCAACAGCACATCAAATTATAAAAATCATTTGCCTTCACACACTCCTATATAATACATTCTCACAAGCCTGTTGTATGTCAAAGCCCCTAGCACTATAAGACACTCTGACCCCGTCCTTCCAGCATTTCCTGGGACTACCCCTCCTTCCATCTACTCAAGATTTATATGCCCTCCCAGGCATCCTATTTTGCTCAATGGTCTCTAAATGTCCAAACCAGTGTAAGAATCCTCAGCCATTTGAGTAATACTTTTGGTAGCCCCACACATCTTAATCTCCAAGCTACGAATTCTCTGCATAAAATTTAGACCACACATTGCCCCCTCAAACACGACATGTCCACTATTTCCAACCTCCTCCTCGTACAACATTCAAAACCCATGCTTCATACCCAAACAGCAGTATTGATTTGGCTATTCTTTGTGTAGTTCCCTTTTTGCCTCCATGCATTAGGGTCTTTTGTCTTCATAGATGCCTCAACGCACTGCTCACCTTTTTTTTTTTCCCTCGTCAGTTCCATGGCTCGCTTCATCTTTCACAAACACATCTGCAGACACATTTAATCAGAAGTTTCTGAACTCATTTATGTCCTCCATATTCCCTCCTTCCAAGCCGATATTTAATGTCATTTCCTAAATTTTTACTCTTATTACTTTGATCTTACCTATATTCAGTTTTAATTTAGGTCTTTTACATGCTCTCCCAAATTCATCCGCTAACGGTCCAGGGGTTCCCAACCTGGGCTGCTCGCACCCCCCTGTGGGTACGAGACATCATTCCAGGGGGTGCGAGAAGCGTCCTTCTTAATAACAGGAAATTTATTCATTTATTACTTATTAATAATCAATAATTGTAGTAAAATTACCATTATCTTTATTTTCATCTCTTTATTTCAGATTATCATCATAACCCTTCACCATGTCGTTCGTTTTGGTTTCACTTGCAACGGAAAGACTGAGGATCTGCAAAAGCCTCAGTGCATAATCTGTGGAATTGTTTTCTCCAACGCTAATTTGAAGCCATCTAAGCTGCAAGAACACTTCAACAACCAACATGGTGGGGCCAATGTTGCCAGCCATGATTTTAAGTCGTTGCAAGCTAAAAGAGCCCGTTTTGATTCTGGAGCAACCCTTCCAAAATTAGGGTTTATATCTGTTGACAAACCACTGCTGGCTTCATATCAAGTGGCGTACAAAGTTGCAAAGTCTAAGAAACCTCATACTATTGCAGAAGAGCTTATCAAACCATGTGCATTAGAAATGGCTACAACTATTCTCGGAAATGAAGCAAGAAAGAAGCTTGAATTAGTGCCACTGTCAAATAATGTTATTCGAAGCCGAATTGACGATTTGAGTTTAGATATTTTGGAACAAGTTATCTCACTTATGAAGGCTAGTCCCTTGAAAATCTCCCTTCAGTTGGACGAAACTACTGATGTTTCTAATTGCAGTCAACTTATTGCACTGGTGAGGCATGTTCATGATGGTGCCATAAAGGAGAACTTCCTTTTCTGTGAACAACTGAAAACAACCACCAAAGCAAAAGATGTGTTTCAGTTTGTGAAAGACTTCTTTGCAAAATATGAATTGGATTTCCAAATTATTGGATGTGTGTGTACTGATGGCGCTCCTGCTATGCTGGGAAATAAATCTGTTTTTTTTTTGCACTGATGAAACAGGAGATTCCATACTTGTAAGGTACTCACTGTTTCCTTCATCGTCATGCTTTGGCATCAAAAACCTTGCCTCCAAAATTGAAGAAAGTCCTTGATACTTCAGTAAAGACCATCAACTGGATTAGAGGTCGTGCTCAAAATCACCGCCTTTATAAGTCACTTTGTGAAGATCTTGGAAGTGAACATACAGTTTTACTTTTCCACACAGAAGTCCGATGGCTCTCCCGTGGGAGATTTTTAATCCGCTTCTTCGAACTGCCAGAAGAAATCAAAGTATTTCTGAAGGAACGTTGCTGTGATTTACTTGAAGAGTTGGAATTACAAGAATTCAATCAAATCTTAGCGTATATGAGTGACATATTCACTTCAAGGTAAAAATATAAACATGCTGAATTGCTATGAAAAGCTAAATACATTCAAAGATAAGTTATATCTGTGGTGTCAACGAGTGAAAAGAGGAAATCTTTCAAACTTTCCATCACTTGAAGAAATAGCTGATGGTAATGAATCTTCAAGTTTGATTCCTAGTGTTTGTGGAGAAATTGTGAATCGTTTGGAAGTGCTGTCGGCGTCATTTGATATATATTTTGATGTAGGGAAGCTGGAATCATCTGAAGAATGGATTATGAATCCTTACTCCTTCAATTTGGATAAAATGTCAGATGATGGAGAGTTGAAAGAAGATCTTATAGATCTGTGTTCAAATCGTGCTATTGAAATGCAATTTGAGAGTAAAACTTTGGAAGAGTATTGGTGCTCGGCTCTGGTTCTGTTTCCAAGACTTTGTCAAACTGCACTAACTCTGCTCATTCCATTTTCGACAACTTACTTATGTGAATCAGGATTTAGTCCTCTTTTATCAGTTAAGACAAAATCTAGAAATCGTTTGAATGCACAGGCAGACATGCGTGTTGCTATCACCAACAGTTCCCCATTTTGAAAAACTCTCAAGCAAGAAACAGGAACAAAAGAGTCATTGAATTAAAATGGATTCGCAAACTTTTTGGAAGTCAGCCTTTTGATTTAGTATCTTGTACATATTTAAAGAAAGTAACTATTTTTTGTATGTTATATTCAAATGTTAATCGGAAACATCCTTTCTTGTCCATATGTTTTATTTTTTACATATTAAAAAAATAAAATGCCTTTCTTAAGGTTTGAAAGCTAGTTCTTGATTTGACTTTTTTGTATATATTTCAAGCAAGAGTTATTATTTTTGTAAGGTGTATTCAAATATCTTTCTGTGATATGTTTCTTTTCTGTAAGTATGATTTTTGTTCACATATTATATTAGAAAGTGAAATAAATATCTTCTTTTGATAAAATTTAGCATGATTCCACATCCTTTATCCTTGAACAAAGTTTAAATTGTAGGAGGTGCGAGGTTAGAGCAAAAATTTTATAGGGGTGCGGGAGTAAGAAAAGGTTGGGAACCACTGGGCTAACCTTTGCAAAAGGCAAATGTGACATTGTCCCACTTTGCATTTGATTCATTATCTTTTAATCCCACACCTCTCCACAACATCGTAGCTTTCACTTCTTTTACAACCCCATCTATAAATATGTTAAACAACCATGGTGACATCACATATCGTGTGTAAGGCCTACTTTTACTGGGAAATAATCATCTCTTCTGTATACAATAATCTGAGCCTCGTTATCCACATAAAAACTTTTTACTGCATTTTATAACCTCCCACCTATTCCATGCACTTGCAACATATGCCACAGTGCTTCCCTATCCACCCTATCACATGCCTTTTCTAAATCCTTAAATGAAATGAAAAGTTCCTTACATTTGTCAAAGAATTATTCACTTACGAGCTTCTATATCAATACTTGGTCTACACTTCCCCTACCCTTACTATAACCTCTTTGTTCCTCTGCAAACCTACTTTGTCTTACCTTACTCAGCATCCTCAACAGACTTATTCCCCTAAAATTCTTATTCTTTCTTTAAACCCCTTTCTCATACAAAGTTACTATGCATATTCTCTGCCAATCTCTAGGTACTTTCCTCCTTTCATACATATGCTGAACAAATGCTCCATTCATTCCAAAACAATACATTCCCCTTCTCCTGATTTACCCACTAACTTTCTATCTACTGCCTCATGTACTTTCCACACATCTGGCTTTCCTACAAGATATTTTGCAATCCTGCCCAATGTATGAAATCCCTTTCATCAACATTTAACAACTCAAAATATTCCTTTTTTCTTCCCAGTATCCTTCTCAGTTTATTGATCTCATTCACAAACTTTTTCTTAGTCTCAGCAAAATTTATTGATAAAACCTCATTCTCTCATTGGCTTTCTTTTTGCACTCCTTACCACTCTTTTAACCCCTCATTGCCTTTCCTAGATGTTTTAATTGTTAAATTTAAAATTTACAGAAAACCTACAAATAACTGTTCCTATGTACACTATTATTCTTCACATCAAGATACAGTTAAACTGTCTGTTTTCTCATCAATATTTTTGAGAAATTTGCGTATTTGTAGTTCAGAGTTCATAGATGAAGAAATATCCAAAATTTATGAAATAGCTAATGATCTGAAATACCCAAGAAACGTAATTGATAAATCTTTTAAAATTGCTAGAAATACTTTTTACAATCCAAAAAGGGACAACCAGCCTTATTCAACTAAAAATATGTTGGTTCTCCCTTACCATGAATACTTGGTTGATATGCCTTCTCTTCTTAAAATGTTTAATATCAAAGTTTTATTTAAAAATTTTGATACAGTAAAAAAAAAAAAAACTATCAAAAGAATTCCCCCCAAAATGCTGACGGATGTGTCTATAAGATTCCTTGTAAAATTTGCGATAAAGTTTATTACGGTTAAACTGGTAAAAGTCTCGAACTTAGAATAAAACATAAATATAGCATTAGAACTGGACAAGATTCTAATGCTCTATTTATTCATGCGAGAGATTTTAACAATCCAATTGATTTTCAAAAGGCTGTTAAAGTTGTATCAAGCAAGTCCACGGTCGAGAGGAATATTATTGGATCATGTTTCATAAAAAGTAGCTTTGAAAATATGAATATTACCTTTGGTTTATATAAATTGGATTCATTTATAATTAACAAAATTTGGGAAGAATTTAATGACTTATTAAACAAGTAATATATCTTAATTCATGGGTAGAGTATTAGGTGTGTTTCACAGAGTAGGGTGTCGTCACGCGTGTGTGAGGTGTTGCTTTGTTGTGGGATGTGATGGTGAGGTGTAGTCTTGACCCTTTTATGCCTTCCTTTGATGTTTTGTTTTTATAGTTCCTTGATGTGAGAAGTCACGAAAGCACTTGGAATTTCACTATTCTTTCACATTGGTTGTTTTGCATATATATGTACACACACACACAAACACACACACACACACAGGAAAGGGAAAGCAAAAAACATGAAAAATAATATAGCCTAAAAATTCAGAACAGATATGTGTACAGCATTTCATGTTACAACAAAAAAACTGGATGTTCTGTTTCAGTGTTCAGATTTTTTGTAAATAACGAAAAATAAGTAATCGTGTTTTTTGAAAAAAAAATGAAATTAACAGATATTATTTTGCTTAAATAGTTAATTACTTTTAATACAATAGTCTTTCATGGGAAGCCTTAATTGTATGAGCCTTCCCACAGTGGAGCTTGATTACCTACAGTGGAGATTACCCAGTGGAGCTTTATTGCCCACAATGGAGTTTTATTACCCAGAGTGGAGCTTTATTACCCACATTGGAGATTTATTACCCTACAGTAGAGCTTTATTATCCCACAGTGGAGCTATTACCCACATTGGAACTTTATTACCTTCAGTGGAGCTTTATTACCCACAGTGTAACTTTATAATGCACAGTGGAGCTATATTACAAACAGTGGAGCTTTATTACCCACAGTCGAGCTTTATTACCCACAGTCGAGCTTTATTTCCCACACTGGCGCTTTATTACCCACAGGGGAGCTTTACTACCCTACAGTAGAGCTTTATCCCACAATGCAGCTTAATTACCCAGAGTGAAATTTTATTAACCCACAATGAAGCCTTATTACCCAGAATGAAGCTTTATCTCCCACAATGAAGCTTTATTACCCACAATGAGTCTGTCATGTGGGGGTTCGATAACGTGGATTGGTTAATAACACTCACGTTGGATGTTCTAGTATATTGGGTGGAATATAGGGGAGCACCAAGACTGATCTACCGCCTGTCTAACGCCTCTAATTGAACTGACTTGCTGAGTGCCTCGGAGAGTAGCGGCATTCAAAACATGCTAGGTCAGCTGAACAGTGAATAACAAGTGATTCACACAGACGGTTGGTAGTGAGTCGTACTACTGGTAACTGGTACTACTGAGAACTGATACTACCGAGAGCTCGGCGACGCTAACGTATGTCGTCCCGACATACAGCTAATACAAACTAGAGACGGCAGGTGTACGGCTTGGGCTGATTCTGTATAATGTCAAAGAACACAACAATTAAACATTATAACATACATAAGTAAATATTGGAATGGAAGCTAACTTAATTGACTAAAATGAAACTTACTGTAATGAAACTAATGAATTACAAGATATGATATAGCACAACTCATCGAATGAGACTCGATTGGGATTACACGATAGAAGTGATAAAAATTTGATCGATCGATCTGAGGAAGAATTATATACAAAGAAAGAAGTGTTCAACAGAAAAGGCAGACTTGGTGCACTCAAATCTAGACTGTTAAATCTCAGAATTCGGAGAGAAAGCGAATACAAAAAATAAATTCTTGAATATTAATAAGTTGATACTCTAATTATTCATCTATACAGGTTATTTACATTCAACCCCAACTCTGCTAGGGTGAGATTGACATATGCAGAAAGGGTGTCATCTCTGGGAGGATCAAACTCTGTTGCACTAACTCATGCCATGTTTGAGGCAGATCTGAATTGGTAGTTACAAATGATACTTGAGGATTTCTCAATACCTGTCGTGTACATAGGAAATAACATTCAGGTTGATCATCTGAGTATTAGAGGTAGAGAGTACAGGATCAGGAGGATTGTCAGAGTCTGTCACATTAGTCTGGGTTGGAACATCATCACACTAACTTCATATGACCTAAATGCAATTCCTTATACTGACCAGTACTAATTTCTCTAACCTTACACTTATTGCCAGTGATATGTTCAACTACTCGACAATGACCAACAAACTTTTGATCAAGCTTAGGCATTGCAGACGTTTTGTTAAAGTTAGTCAGCATAACTCTCGAACCTACTTTGATTTTGGACGGTTTTGTTCGAGTGTTTGCGACTCTCGTAAATTCTGCTGTTGATTTATGAAGTGTTTCACAGATTCTTCTAAAGACGCTTTGAGCCAAGCTGGTACGAGTTGCTATGAAATAATCAGGGTTGTAATTTGGTTTCGGATTAGAATATAGCATCCCATAAGGCAAACGTTTATCTACACCATACAATGCATAATGTGGAGTGTCACCTATGGAAACATTGTAAGCAGAATTTATAGCACACTGCACATCAGGCATAACTTCATCCCAAGTTTCACTGTTGTGATTGATAGTGGCTCTCAAGACATCAAGTACTTTCTTATTGGTTCGTTCCGTTAACCCATTGCTGGCAGGATGATGAGGAACAATGGTGGATTTGTAGATCTTGTACAAGGTACACAGATTTTCAAGAATCTCATTACAGAATTCACCTCCATTATCTGTTACTAGGGACTTAGGTGGTATGCCTGCAGATAATGCGTTCTTTAAACGTTTTAGCTACTGTCTCTGCAGTCTTATCTGCAATAGGAACTCACAATATCTGGTGAAATGGTCTACCATAACACACAGATGTTTGTTGCCCTGGAGGGAACATTGGAAATTAGTTAACAGATATAGCGCAACTCTTTCCACACTTGGATTGGATTAGGACCATTAGCATTACCTTTATGTTGCATGTAGAACTACATTTAACATGCTCAGAAATATCAGTAGCCATACGAGGCCAAAAGTATTTTAATCTGGCTTGTTTTACTGAACGATCCATACCAGGGTGTGCAACACCTGGTGCATCATGAACTAGCTGTAAGGCTACATTTACTAGTGGCTGTGGAATTACTAACTGGTATACCCTTCTGCTAGGAGTACCCAACTCGGCTGTTCGATACAGTAATTCTTGGCTCATGACAAAGTCACTGATGGGTGCTGGTGGCTTCACAGTCAGAATAAGATCTTCCTGGAGCAGGAATCTAATCACACCAGACCACATGGGATCTGTTCGTTGAGCATTCTTTACGTCCTCAGCAGTAAATGGAGGGTCTGCAGTTACTATACTAACATGTCGCGATAAAGCATCTGCAACTACTTTTGACTTGCCAGGTAAGTGTTCAAAGGTAGGATTGAACTCTTGGATAGTCAAGGTCCATCTTGCTAACCTTCCAGTAGGTTGTTTGTTCTGGAATAAAGGTATCAGTGGAGCATGGTCTGTCAAGACATGAACAGGGTACTGATAAATCTGAAGTGCTTTAAAGACCATACTATTGCTAAATCTTGCTCAGTTACTGTATAATTATGTTCAGCCTTCGTAAGGACTCGGCTAGCAAATGCAACTGCGTTGTACATGCCTTCAGTCTTCTGAGCTAGTACGGCACCTATGCCAATAGAACTAGCATCAGTTGTCAGATAGAAGGGCCTAGAAAAATCTGGAAATTTAAAAATTGGAGCAAGAGAAAAGATAAGATTTCGTTCGGATTTTTAACTCCGGAGGGTTAGCCACCCAGGATAACCCAAGAAAGTCAGTGCGTCATCGAGGACTGTCTAACTTATTTCCATTGGGGTCCTTAATCTTGTCCCCCAGGATGCGACCCACACCAGTCGACTAACACCCAGGTACATATTTGCGGCTAGGAGAACAGGACAACAGGTGTAAGGAAACGTGTCGAAATGTTTCCACCCGCCGGGAATCGAACCCGGGACCTCCGTGTGTGAAGCGGGAGCTTTAGCCGCCAGGCCAGATTTAGCTTTTCTTTTAAAGTTTGGAATGCTCTTTCTTGACGGAAGGCCCAAACTAAAGGAGCATCTTTCTTAAGCAACTCAGTTAGAGGAGCAGCTATGGAAGAAAAATTGGCAATGAAAGATCTATAAAATCCTGCTAAGCCCACAAAGGATCTTACGGCATCAGCAGTTTTGGGTGTTGGAAAATTTAGTACTGCAGTTACTTTACTTTGGTCAATCGTAACCCCTCTAGGAGTGACTACATGATCAAGAAACTTGATTTCTGATCTGAAAATTTGACTTTTAGACAGTTTGATCTTTAAATTGGCTTCTTCAGGCTTACCAAGTACTACATCAAGTCTTTTCAAGTGTGTATCCACGTCTTTAGACATAACAATTACGTCATCTAAGTACACCATAAGTCCATTACCTATGAGACCTCTAAAGATATTAGTCATGAGCCTTGAGAACGTGATAGGGGAGGATCGTAATCCAAAGGCCATATGGAGGAAGTGATAATGACCTGTAGAAATGGAGAATGTAGTTAACTTTTGGCTGTCCTCTTGAAGAGGGACTTGCCAAAACCCTTGTAACAAGTCCAGGGTCGAAAAGACTTTGTTATCTCCCTTGTTTTGTGAAAGATCACCAGTACAGGAAGTGGGAAGCGATCTGGAGTAGTTTTCGCATTTAACTTCCTAAAGTCAATCACTGGGCGCCAAGTGTCATCCTTCTTCGGTACTAGGATCCAGGGTGAATTGCTAGGTGCAATAACTCCATCATCAAGTATTTGATTGATCAATTCTTCTGCGACAGCAACTTGTGAATGAGGCATTCTGTGCGCAGGAATATAGATAGGTCTAGTACCAGGTTCAAGTGGGATACGATGGGACAAGTTCGTTATACCCATCGTTTGGGTATAAAGTTTGTTCAACAGAGTCAACAAACGCTTGACCTCGTCTGGGAAGTCAGTGGGAGCTAAGTCTTTCTCCTCTACTGGTGGAACAGATTGATCCAGTGAAGTGGATGAGGTCTCCCCGGTAGAAATAACACCGACCCACTGGTCAGGTGACAACTCATCCTCTACCTGAACAGGGTAAGGATAGTGAACAAGGTCAACAAGATTGGTATTTGCTCTGAGATCAACACTGTGACAAGAAGTGATAGCTAGGAAGAAATGGATCTTACTATCTCTTACAACATGTAAGGATGGCTCAACAAATAAACCCTTTACTTTGCAGGAATCACTGTTAACTAGGATATTATCACCATCTGGAACACTAGGAACAACAACAGACACTTTAGTGAGGTCACTAGCCGCGACAGAAACGTCTTTTTGCAGACGGCATGTGACATCATGAGATGGCATTACGAGTTGCAACTAATCGTTTTCCGACAAGGCGTCCTCTGTGGAGTAAATACTTGAACTAGCAGACATTGCAGGGATAGGCTCAGCACTCAAGGTAGTCAGAGCGTCCTCGGACAATTGAGGTAACTGGACACTATCTTGCAAGCCTGAAGTTGCAGGTGGAACACAGACAGGAGTGACAGGATCACCAGTGTGACCGCTTGGGTACGCTACTGGAAAATGCACTGGCTTGTAAGGACTTAATCCGAACGCCGTATTCTGCGGCAGTGTGGCAGATCTTGGATCCAAGCTGGTAACCCCAAAATGGTATGATCAAGTCATCAATTTGGGCATGCCATCGATAAGGGTCGAGCACTCGAGCACAATGCCTAAGTCTCACATGGAAGCAAATCCCAGTAGAAGATCACCAGGGAAAATAATCTGGTCGACAACAAGGAAGGAAGCAGTAAAGTCTCTACCTTGGATAGAAAAGGTGAGGGAAGTCCGACCTCGGACACGCAGGTGAGAACAAGCTACTCCACTAAGGGAGGACACATGAGTCTGTTCTACGAGAAGGACATGTCGTAACTGCTTATCCCTAAACAAACTAGACCTGATAATACTGACTTGCACACCAGAATCCATGAACAAATGAACGGGCGCATTATGAACAGATGCTTGCACTATAGGACCTATCGTTGCATTGGAATCTATGATAAGTACAATAGGGAAGATCTGACTGGTACTCATCATCGGTACGACGCCTCTTAGGGTGCCTATCAGGACAATTAATTGCAATATGGCCACGGAAACCACAGTTGTAACAAGTCAGCTGACTATAGTTACTGAATATACTATGAATACTACGAGGTTTATAATGACTCTGTACACTAGTCTTTGGTGATCGCTGCGATGATTGACTACCACGATTTGTCGCCGTGGCGTAAACAAGATGTGGTGCAGACTGATGCATAGGTGTGAAATTACTTTTGATACACGGGAAAGTACCCTGGGGGCACAAGGAACGTACATGATTTAGGGCTGTAAGTGGTTCCATCGTCACAGTTGGAGGATTAGCCTCATAAGCACACACGGAAGCAGGCGGCATTAGTTCTTTGATTGCTCCAAAAGCTGCTATTTTAGCAAACGACTCTGGCAAATGCAATCAACGATTCATTAGTCATGGGTGCAGCATTCACGAGTTGCCGAAGAACGACTTATGGATCAGCTGTTTTTACTGGTACAAGGAAAGAACGAATCAGTTCCTCATATTGTGACCACTTCGTAAGATTCTTGAAGTCTCGCATTTCAAGGAGATCAACAACGTGAACAGCAGCAGGGGACCGATGAAGAGCTTCTTTCACAAGTCTGATAAGATTTCTTCTGAAGGAGGACCATCAACTAGAGCATTAACAGGAGAACGAATGGCAGTAAACCATGCTTCAAGACTATGTACATGGCCATTGAATAAAGGTAACGCATCAAAGGAATCACGAGTAAAACTGAAGTGTCTCAGTGTCTGGGTCGGTCTGTCAGTCGATAATGAACTATGAGGACTGATGACAGCAGCAGCAGTAGCCTGAGAGGTCTGAGTGTCGCCAGTCACTAAAGTATCACTTGACGGTATGTGAGGCATAATGGCAAAGAAGTTGCACAATAACAAATAAGGCAAAAATAATGAATAATAAAAATGACACAATGTTAAAATTGAAGTAAAAGAGATGCAATTAATTCTGAAGTAATAAAAAAATATCTAAGAAACACTGCAAGAGGAAGGACAACTCAAAACAAAGGACTGCTGGACAAGATAAAGATACACATGGAAATTTACAAGTAAAAATATTACTGGAGGCTGAATTAAATGGAGAATGAGTTGTCTGTACTCTTGCTAATAAAGTAATTAACTAATAAAACTGTAAATCAATGTAAAAAGTATAAAATAAAATCACGAAATTGTATGCAGAGAGAGATAACTGGGAAATTTAAATATATTCTAAGAGTGCATAAACAAAATTAAAATATAATACAAAGACAATGTCAGGAAAAATAATAAAATGAAAAACAAGACTCAAACAATAATGAACTGAGAATAATAATGTATAAAAATATCAATAAAAAAAAATAATTCAGTGCAGAACAAGTGCAACAAAATAATTCAGTGCAGAACAAGTGCAACAAAATAATTCACTGCAGAACAAGTGCAACAAAATAATTCACTGCAGAACAAGTGCAACAAAATAATTCAGTGCAGAACAAGTGCAACAAAATAATTCGCTGCAGAACAAGTGCAACAAAATAATTCAGTGCAGAACAAGTGCAACAAAATAATTCAGTGCAGAACAAGTGCAACAAAATAATTCAGTGCAGAACAAGTGCAACAAAATAATTCACTGCAGAACAAGTGCAACAAAATAATTCGCTGCAGAACAAGTGCAACAAAATAATTCAGTGCAGAACAAGTGCAACAAAATAATTCAGTGCAGAACAAGTGCAACAAAATAATTCAGTGCAGAACAAGTGCAACAAAATAATTCACTGCAGAACAAGTGCAACAAAATAATTCACTGCAGAACAAGTGCAACAAAATAATTCAGTGCAGAACAAGTGCTACAAAATAATTCAGTGCAGAACAAGTGCAACAAAATAATTCAGTGCAGAACAAGTGCTACAAAATAATTCAGTGCAGAACAAGTGATACAAAATAATTCGCTGCAGAACAAGTGCAACAAAATAATTCGCTGCAGAACAAGTGCAACAAAATAATTCGCTGCAGAACAAGTGCTACAAAATAATTCGCTGCAGAACAAGTGCAACAAAATTATTCAGTGCAGAACAAGTGCAACAAAATAAGGTGCAGAAATAATCAATGCGGTAATAAAGTTACACTGGGAAAATGTAGGTTAAATAATAACAATAAAAAACATTAAGGAAGACTGAACACTTTAACTCTTAATTGTAAATTAAACAAAACAATTTAGAGAAAAAATAAACTTGACGTTAAAAAGAAATAAAATTACACTTAGAGTGAATTTGTTCAAATCACCCACAGTGAAGCTTCACCCACAGTGAAGCTTCACCCACAGTGAAGCTTCACCCACAGTGAAGCGTCACCCACAGTGAAGCGTCACCCACAGTGAAGCTTCACCCACAGTGAAGCGTCACCCACAGTGAAGCTTCACCCACAGTGAAGCTTCACCCATAGTGAAGCATCACCCACAGTGAAGCCTCACCCACAGTGAAGCATCACCCACAGTGAAGCTTCACCCACAGTGAAACATCACCCACAGTGAAGCTTCACCCACAGTGAAGCTTCACCCACAGTGAAGCTTCACCCACAGTGAAGCATCACCCACAGTGAAGCTTCACCCACAGTGAAGCTTCACCCACAGTGAAGCTTCACCCACAGTGAAGCTTCACCCACAGTGAAGCATCACCCACAGTGAAGCTTCACCCACAGTGAAGCATCACCCACAGTGAAGCTTCACCCACAGTGAAGCTTCACCCACAGTGAAGCATCACCCACAGTGAAGCTTCACCCACAGTGAAGCATCACCCACAGTGAAGCTTCACCCACAGTGAAGCTTCACCCACAGTGAAGCTTCACCCACACTGGGCTCCACCCACGGTGAAGCTTCACCCACAGTGAAGCTTCACCCACAGTGAAGCTTCACCCACAGTGAAGCTTCATCCACAGTGAAGCTTCACCCACAGAGAAGTTTCATCACCCACATTGAAGCTTCACCCACATTGGGGCTCCACCCACAGTGAAGCTTCACCCACAGTGGGGCTCCACCCACAGTGAAGCTTCACCCACAGTGAAGCTTCACCCACAGTGGGGCTCCACCCACAGTGAAGCTTCACCCACAGTGGGGCTCCACCCACAGTGAAGCTTCACCCACAGTGGGGCTCCACCCACAGTGAAGCTTCACCCACAGTGGGGCTCCACCCACAGTGAAGCTTCACCCACAGTGGGGCTCCACCCACAGTGAAGCTTCACCCACAGTGGGGCTCCACCCACAGTGAAGCTTCACCCACAGTGGGGCTCCACCCACAGTGAAGCTTCACCCACAGTGAAGCTTCACCCACAGTGGAGCTTCACCCACAGTGGAGCTTCACCCACAGTGGAGCTTCACCCACAGTGGAGCTTCACCCACAGTGGGGCTCCACCCACAGTGAAGCTTCACCCACAGTGGGGCTCCACCCACAGTGGAGCTTCACCCACAGTGGGGCTCCACCCACAGTGGAGCTTCACCCACAGTGGTGCTCCACCCACAGTGGTGCTCCACCCACAGTGGAGCTTCACCCACAGTGGAGCTTCACCCACAGTGGAGCTTCACCCACAGTGGGGCTCCACCCACAGTGGAGCTTCACCCACAGTGGGGCTCCACCCACAGTGGAGCTTCACCCACAGTGGAGCTTCACCCACAGTGAAGCTTCACCCACAGTGGAGCTTCACCCACAGTGGAGCTTCACCCACAGTGAAGCTTCACCCACAGTGAAGCTTCACCCACAGTGGAGCTTCACCCACAGTGAAGCTTCACCCACAGTGAAGCTTCACCCACAGTGAAGCTTCACCCACAGTGAAGCTTCACCCACAGTGAAGCTTCACCCACAGTGGAGCTTCACCCACAGTGGAGCTTCACCCACAATGAAGCTTCACCCACAGTGAAGCTTCATCACTCACAGTGAAGCTTCACCCACAGTGAAGCTTCATCACTCACATTGAAGCTTCACCCACAGTGGGGCTCCACCCACATTGAAGCTTCACCCACAGTGGGGCTCCACCCACAGTGAAGCTTCACCCACAGTGGGGCTCCACCCACAGTGAAGCTTCACCCACAGTGGGGCTCCACCCACAGTGAAGCTTCACCCACAGTGGGGCTCCACCCACAGTGAAGCTTCACCCACAGCTCCACCCACAGTGAAGCTTCACCCACAGTGGGGCTCCACCCACAGTGAAGCTTCACTCACAGTGGGGCTCCACCCACAGTGAAGCTTCACTCACAGTGGGGCTCCGCCCACATTGAAGCTTCACCAACAGTGGAGCTTCACCCACAGTGGAGCTTCACCCACAGTGAAGCTTCACCCACAGTGAAGCTTCACCCACAGTGGAGCTTCACCCACAGTGAAGCTTCACCCAAGGTGGAGCTTCACCCACAGTGAAGCTTCACCCACAGTGAAGCTTCACCCACAGTGAAGCTTCACCCACAATGAAGCTTCACTCACAGTGTAGCTTTACCCACAGTGAAGCTTCACTCACAGTGGAGCTTCACCCACAGTGAAGCTTCACCCACAGTGGAGCTTCACCCACAGTGAAGCTTCACCCACAGTGGAGCTTCACCCACAGTGAAGCTTCACCCACAGTGAAGCTTCACTCACAGTGGAGCTTCACCCACAGTGAAGCATCACTCACAGTGGAGCTTCACCCACAGTGGAGCTCCACCCACAGTGGAGCTTCATCACCCACAGTGAAGCTTTATCCCTCAGTGGAGCTTCACCCACAGTAGAGATTCATCACATGCAGTGAAGCTTCATCACTTAGTGGAGTTTGATCACCCACAGTGAAGCTTCATCACCCACAGTGAAGCTTCATCACCCACAGTGAAGCTTCATCACCCACATTGAAGCTTCACCCACAGTGAAACTTCACCCACAGTGGAGCTTCACCCACGGTGGAGCTTCATCACCCACAGTGAAGCTTCACTCACATTGGAGCTTCATCACCCACAGTGAAGCTTCACCCACAGTGAAGCTTCACCCACAGTGAAGCTTCATCACTTACAGTGGAGCTTCACTGACAGTGAAGCTTCATCACTCAGTGAAGCTTCATCACCTACAGTGAAGCTTCACCTACAGTGAAGCTTCACCTACAGTGAAGCTTCACCCACAGTGAAGCTTCATCACCCACAGTGAAGCTTCACCCACAGTGAAGCTTCATCACCCACAGTGAAGCTTCACCTACAGTGAAGCTTCATCACCCACAGTGAAGCTTCTTCAACAGTGAAGCTTCATCACCCACAGTGAAGCTTCATCACCCACAGTAAAGCTTCATCACCCACAGTGAAGCTTCACTCACAGTGGAGCTTCATCACCCACAGTGAAGCTTCACCCACAGTGAAGCTTCATCACTTACAGTGGAGCTTCACTGACAGTGAAGCTTCATCACCTACAGTGGAGCTTCATCACCCACAGTGAAGCTTCATCACCCACAGTGAAGCTTCATCACCCACAGTGAAGCTTCATCACCCACATTGAAGCTTCACCCACAGTGAAACTTCACCCACAGTGAAACTTCACCCACAGTGGAGCTTCACCCACGGTGGAGCTTCATCACTTACAGTGAAGCTTCATCACTTACAGTGAAGCTTCATCACTTACAGTGAAGCTTCATCACTTACAGTGAAGCTTCACCGACAGTGAAGCTTCATCACCGACAGTGAAGCTTCACCCACAGTGAAGCTTAATCACTTACAGTGAAGCTTCATCACTTACAGTGAAGCTTCATCACTTACAGTGAAGCTTCATCACCGACAGTGAAGCTTCATCACCCACAGTGAAGCTTCACCCACAGTGAAGCTTAATCACCCACAGTGAAGCTTCATCACTTACAGTGAAGCTTCATCACTTAGTGAAGCTTCATCACTTACAGTGAAGCTTCATCACCGACAGTGAAGCTTCATCACCCACAGTGAAGCTTCACCCACAGTGAAGCTTAATCACTTACAGTGAAGCTTCATCACTTACAGTGAAGCTTCATCACTTACAGTGAAGCTTCATCACTTACAGTGAAGCTTCACCGACAGTGAAGCTTCACCCACAGTGAAGCTTCACCCACAGTGAAGCTTAATCACCCACAGTGAAGCTTCATCACTTACAGTGAAGCTTCATCACTTACAGTGAAGCTTCATCACCGACAGTGAAGCTTCATCACCCACAGTGAAGCTTCATCACCCACAGTGAAGCTTCACCCACAGTGAAGCTTAATCACCCACAGTGAAGCTTCATCACTTACAGTGAAGCTTCATCACCGACAGTGAAGCTTCATCACCCACAGTGAAGCTTCACCCACAGTGAAGCTTCATCACTTACAGTGAAGCTTCATCACTTACAGTGAAGCTTCACCTACAGTGAAGCTTCATCACCCACAGTGAAGCTTCATCACCCACAGTGAAGCTTCACTTACAGTGAAGCTTCATCACTTACAGTGGAGCTTCATCACCAACAGTGAAGCTTCATCACCTACAGTGAAGCTTCATCACTTACAGTGGAGCTTCATCACCTACAGTGAAGCTTCATCACCAACAGTGAAGCTTCATCACCTACAGTGAAGCTTCATCACTTACAGTGGAGCTTCATCACCTACAGTGAAGCTTCATCACTTACAGTGGAGCTTCATCACCAACAGTGAAGCTTCATCACCTACAGTGAAGCTTCATCACTTACAGTGGAGCTTCATCACCCACAGTGAAGCTTCATCACTTACAGTGGAGCTTCATCACCTACAGTGAAGCTTCATCACCTACAGTGGAGCTTCATCACCAACAGTGAAGCTTCATCACCTACAGTGAAGCTTCATCACTTACAGTGGAGCTTTATCACTCACAGTGAAGCTTCATCACCTACAGTGAAGCTTCATCACTTACAGTGGAGCTTTATCACTCACAGTGAAGCTTCATCACCTACAGTGAAGCTTCATCACTTACAGTGGAGCTTTATCACTCACAGTGAAGCTTCATCACCTACAGTGAAGCTTCATCACCTACAGTGAAGCTTCATCACTTACAGTGGAGCTTTATCACTCACAGTGAAGCTTCACCTACAGTGAAGCTTCATCACTTACAGTGGAGCTTCATCACTTACAGTGGAGCTTCATCACTTACAGTGGAGCTTCATTACTTACAGTGGAGCTTCATCACTTACAGTGGAGCTTTATCACTCACAGTGAAGCTTCATCACCTACAGTGAAGCTTCATCACTTACAGTGGAGCTTCATCACCCACAGTGGAGCTTCATCACTTACAGTGGAGCTTCATCACCCACAATGAAGCTTCATTTAAAATGTGGCTTCTCTATTAATAAAGATCCACTTTTAATTTTCTTGCTACATCAAACAACTATTTTACCAATAAACAGTTTTGTTTTTTATCTTGGTAATTGATACCAACAAATTTGTTAAAAATTTCACCAGAGAAAACACTTGGAGAAATTCATTAGAAAACGTTACGATCTCTGGATCTTGATGATTGGTGTTCAAACACAGTGATGTTGATTATTGAAGCTACGTGTAGTGGAGTAAGTTACAGTGTAGCATCAGTGTGTAGGTTAGGACTTACAAGGAGCAGTGTAGCATCAGTGTGGAGGTTAGAACTTACAAGGAGCAGTGTAGCATCAGTGTGGAGGTTAGAACTTACAAGGAGCAGTGTAGCATCAGTGTGTAGGTTAGAACTTACAAGGAGCAGTGTAGCATCAGTGTGGAAGTTAGGACTTACAAGGAGCAGTGTGTCATCAGTGTGGAGGTTAGAACTTACAAGGAGCAGTGTGTCATCAGTGTGGAGGTTAGAACTTACAAGGAGCAGTGTGTCATCAGTGTGGAGGTTAGAACTTACAAGGAGCAGTGTGTCATCAGTGTGTAGGTTAGAACTTACAAGGAGCAGTGTAGCATCAGTGTGTAGGTTAGAACTTACAAGGAGCAGTGTAGCATCAGTGTGGAGGTTAGAGCTTACAAGGAGCAGTGTAGCATCAGTGTGGAAGTTAGGACTTACAAGGAGCAGTGTGTCATCAGTGTGGAGGTTAGAACTTACAAGGAGCAGTGTGTCATCAGTGTGGAGGTTAGAACTTACAAGGAGCAGTGTAGCATCAGTGTGTAGGTTAGAACTTACAAGGAGCAGTGTAGCATCAGTGTGGAGGTTAGAACTTACAAGGAGCAGTGTATCATCAGTGTGGAGGTTAGAACTTACAAGGAGCAGTGTATCATCAGTGTGGAGGTTAGAACTTACAAGGAGCAGTGTAGCATCAGTGTGGAGGTTAGAACTTACAAGGAGCAGTGTATCATCAGTGTGGAGGTTAGAACTTACAAGGAGCAGTGTATCATCAGTGTGGAGGTTAGAACTTACAAGGAGCAGTGTATCATCAGTGTGGAGGTTAGAACTTACAAGGAGCAGTGTAGCATCAGTGTGGAGGTTAGAACTTACAAGGAGCAGTGTATCATCAGTGTGGAGGTTAGAACTTACAAGGAGCAGTGTAGCATCAGTGTGGAAGTTAGGACTTACAAGGAGCAGTGTGTCATCAGTGTGGAGGTTAGAACTTACAAGGAGCAGTGTGTCATCAGTGTGGAGGTTAGAACTTACAAGGAGCAGTGTAGCATCAGTGTGTAGGTTAGAACCTACAAGGAGCAGTGTAGCATCAGTGTGGAAGTTAGGACTTACAAGGAGCAGTGTGTCATCAGTGTGGAGGTTAGAACTTACAAGGAGCAGTGTGTCATCAGTGTGGAGGTTAGAACTTACAAGGAGCAGTGTAGCATCAGTGTGGAAGTTAGGACTTACAAGGAGCAGTGTGTCATCAGTGTGGATGTTAGAACTTACAAGGAGCAGTGTGTCATCAGTGTGGAGGTTAGAACTTACAAGGAGCAGTGTAGCATCAGTGTGTAGGTTAGAACTTACAAGGAGCAGTGTAGCATCAGTGTGGAGGTTAGAACTTACAAGGAGCAGTGTAGCATCAGTGTGGAGGTTAGAACTTACAAGGAGCAGTGTAGCATCAGTGTGGAGGTTAGAACTTACAAGGAGCAGTGTAGCATCAGTGTGGAGGTTAGAACTTACAAGGAGCAGTGTAGCATCAGTGTGGAGGTTAGAACTTACAAGGAGCAGTGTATCATCAGTGTGGAGGTTAGAACTTACAAGGAGCAGTGTAGCATCAGTGTGGAGGTTAGAACTTACAAGGAGCAGTGTAGCATCAGTGTGGAGGTTAGAACTTACAAGGAGCAGTGTAGCATCAGTGTGGAGGTTAGAACTTACAAGGAGCAGTGTAGCATCAGTGTGGAGGTTAGAACTTACAAGGAGCAGTGTAGCATCAGTGTGGAGGTTAGAACTTACAAGGAGCAGTGTAGCATCAGTGTGGAGGTTAGAACTTACAAGGTACAGTGTAGTATTAGTGTGGAGGCTAAGACGCCAAATACATCTTAAGTCAGTTACTCTTAGTTACGCTTTTCTGCTACTGCTGCTAAAAGTTGTATTTTTCAGTTAGTTAGATTGGAGTGTGAAGTCAATCACTGAACCCAACCTTCAACTGTGCCGACACTATTCATGGAAGCTTCCAGACACGGACCTACTAGTACAAGAAACAGAAGATGTCATTTCTACCATCCCAACTCTCTGAAAGACATATGTCGAGCTAAGACCTTTAAATACATCCACCCATGAAATGTGTCGGAGCTTAATCAGCATGAAACATTGTCAATCTTTCTAGAGACAGGTGGTAGAGGCGAGCGATGTCTCGTGAAGGGCCAGATGTTTGTGACAGTAACACACACATTTGTTTTAGCGCCAGGAAGCGAGAAAAGAATACCAAGAAATAATTAGAATGTACCACTACCTTGGAATCAGTCGTACTCAGAGCCACAGATATTAAGCTTGACAAAAAACAGCAATCAAACAATAATAATATGCCGTTTATTGTCGGGCTCTGAGAAATTAGGTGGATTAATTTTTACAAGTACAATCTTCAATTAACTTTTCACCCACGGCATACGTGCTGAGAAGGAGCTTATAAACCGTTGGCAGGAGAGGTGCAGCAGTCATAGGTCGTGACTGCTGCACCTCTCCTGCCAACGGTTTATAAGCTCCTTCTCAGCACGTATGCCGTATTCTATTCAAGATTGATGGACTGACCACATCGACTCAAGGTTGAGGGACTGGTTGGTAGGTAAGACACATAGGCAACAGTTAGGCAACTTTATTCCGAAACGTTTCGCCTACACAGTAGGCTTCTTCAGTCGAATACAGAAAGTAGGCAGGAACAGTAGAGATGTGAAGACGATGTAATCAGTCCATCACCCTTGAAGTCGTAGAATTTGAGGTTGTCAGTCCCTCGGCCTGGAGAAGTTCAGTTCCATAGTCAGGAACTTCTCCAGGCCGAGGGACTGACAACCTCAAATTCTACGACTTCAAGGGTGATGGACTGATTACATCGTCTTCACATCTCTGCTGTTCCTGCCTACTTTCTGTATTCAACTGAAGAAGCCTACTGTGTAGGCGAAACGTTTCGGAATAAAGTTGCCTAACTGTTGCCTATGTGTCTTACCTACCAACCTGTCGGTATTGTATACCATTTTGATGTTCAACGTTGAGGGACTGATTACCTCATTCTCCTCCTGTTCTTCAAGATTCTCCTTTGTATGGACTGATGAAGCCACTGTGTGGCGAAACGTTTCCTCAATAAAGATACCCAAGAGTTGCACCTGTGTCTAATTTATCAACATGTCGGTTCTCTGAACCATTCATCTACAAACCTAACATATTGTCGATAATTTTACGAACATTTTTACAAGGCGATTAATCACTGAGCACCTCAGAGGAGCCAGGTTATCTGAAATACGGAAGGAATCACTGACTAGGAAAGTGGAAACTATTGAGCTTAAGTTCTATGATTCACGGGATCCAGGAGAGACAGGAGCTAAAAGTAATTGGTGAAATCGAAAGAAATTCAAAATATAACTTTTCGTACGACGAAAAAATGCATAACCCACACCTAGTATCGGGCCCTGGCTCAGATAAGACGGAGCTCACTCAGATGACAACAAAGAAATGAGTGAGATACTGAATTCTCAATACGACTTCGTGTTTAGCGAGCCATTAATCGGTCTAAAGATCGACAATCCAAATGAATTTTTCATGAATGAGCCTCAATGTATGCCAAATTTCATACATAACCCTGTCTCCAATGGACTTTGAAAAAACTAATGACAATATGCCCATACATTCAGCCCCAGACTCGTGGAACTCTGTGTTCATAAGGAACTTTAATGTGCCTTAAGCATGCTATGGGGAGGGAGCACAGACACAGGTTTAGTCCAACAGTAGCTAAAAGCAACGGATACAGCTACACTCCATAAACGTGGCAACAGAGCAATAACTAAGAACTATAGACCAATAGCTCTAACGTCCCGCATCATAAAAATATTTTAACGAGTTTTAAGAAGTATCATCACAAATCACTTGAATTCCCAACAACTGCACAGCCCAGGGCAGCATGGGTTTAGAGCAGATCGATCCTGCCTCTCGCAACTACTGGACCACAATGACATAAGAACATAAGAAAAAAGAGGCACTGCGGCAGGCCTACTGGCCCATGCGAGGCAGGTCCACGTCACCTCCCGCCTTAGACCAATAACCTACCTAGTCAGGTCACATCCACTTAAGGAAGGGGTACAGCATCAGACCCACTAGCATAAGCTAGTCAGGTCCAGCTCACACCCACCCACACCCACTATGTATTTACCTATTTTTAAAACTACACTACGTTTTAGCTTCTATGACGGTACTTGGGAGTTTGTTCCACTCATCCACAACTCTATTACCAAACCAGTGCTTTTCTATATCCTTCCTGAATATGAATTTTTCCAACCTGAAACCACTGCTGCGAGTTATGTCTTGGCTAGATATTTTTAACACGCTATTTCCGTCCGCTTTATTTATTCCTGTTTTCCATTTTTTATTTTTTTTATTATCACACCGGCCGATTCCCACCAAGGCAGGGTGGCCCGAAAAAGAAAAACTTTCACCATCATTCACTCCATCACTGTCTTGCCAGAAGGGTGCTTTACACTACAGTTTTTAAACTGCAACATTAACACCCCTCCTTCAGAGTGCAGGCACTGTACTTCCCATCTCCAGGACTCAAGTCCGGCCTGCCGGTTTCCCTGAATCCCTTCATAAATGTTACTTTGCTCACACTCCAACAGCACGTCAAGTATTAAAAACCATTTGTCTCCATTCACTCCTATCAAACACGCTCACGCATGCCTGCTGGAAGTCCAAGCCCCTCGCACACAAAACCTCCTTTACCCCCTCCCTCCAACCCTTCCTAGGCCGACCCCTACCCCGCCTTCCTTCCACTACAGACTGATACACTCTTGAAGTCATTCTATTTCGCTCCATTCTCTCTACATGTCCGAACCACCTCAACAACCCTTCCTCAGCCCTCTGGACAACAGTTTTGGTAATCCCGCACCTCCTCCTAACTTCCAAACTACGAATTCTCTGCATTATATTCACACCACACATTGCCCTCAGACATGACATCTCCACTGCCTCCAGCCTTCTCCTCGCTGCAACATTCATCACCCACGCTTCACACCCATATAAGAGCGTTGGTAAAACTATACTCTCATACATTCCCCTCTTTGCCTCCAAGGACAAAGTTCTCTGTCTCCACAGACTCCTAAGTGCACCACTCACTCTTTTTCCCTCATCAATTCTATGATTCACCTCATCTTTCATAGACCCATCCGCTGACACGTCCACTCCCAAATATCTGAATACGTTCACCTCCTCCATACTCTCTCCCTCCAATCTGATATTCAATCTTTCATCACCTAATCTTTTTGTTATCCTCATAACCTTACTCTTTCCTGTATTCACCTTTAATTTTCTTCTTTTGCACACCCTACCAAATTCATCCACCAATCTCTGCAACTTCTCTTCAGAATCTCCCAAGAGCACAGTGTCATCAGCAAAGAGCAGCTGTGACAACTCCCACTTTGTGTGTGATTCTTTATCTTTTAACTCCACGCCTCTTGCCAAGACCCTCGCATTTACTTCTCTTACAACCCCATCTATAAATATATTAAACAACCACGGTGACATCACACATCCTTGTCTAAGGCCTACTTTTACTGGGAAAAAATTTCCCTCTTTCCTACATACTCTAACTTGAGCCTCACTATCCTCGTAAAAACTCTTCACTGCTTTCAGTAACCTACCTCCTACACCATACACTTGCAACATCTGCCACATTGCCCCCCTATCCACCCTGTCATACGCCTTTTCCAAATCCATAAATGCCACAAAGACCTCTTTAGCCTTATCTAAATACTGTTCACTTATATGTTTCACTGTAAACACCTGGTCCACACACCCCCTACCTTTCCTAAAGCCTCCTTGTTCATCTGCTATCCTATTCTCCGTCTTACTCTTAATTCTTTCAATTATAACTCTACCATACACTTTACCAGGTACACTCAACAGACTTATCCCCCTATAATTTTTGCACTCTCTTTTATCCCCTTTGCCTTTATACAAAGGAACTATGCATGCTCTCTGCCAATCCCTAGGTACCTTACCCTCTTCCATACATTTATTAAATAATTGCACCAACCACTCCAAAACTATATCCCCACCTGCTTTTAACATTTCTATCTTTATCCCATCAATCCCGGCTGCCTTACCCCCTTTCATTTTACCTACTGCCTCACGAACTTCCCCCACACTCACAACTGGCTCTTCCTCACTCCTACAAGATGTTATTCCTCCTTGCCCTATACACGAAATCACAGCTTCCCTATCTTCATCAACATTTAACAATTCCTCAAAATATTCCTTCCATCTTCCCAATACCTCTAACTCTCCATTTAATAACTCTCCTCTCCTATTTTTAACTGACAAATCCATTTGTTCTCTAGGCTTTCTTAACTTGTTAATCTCACTCCAAAACTTTTTCTTATTTTCAACAAAATTTGTTGATAACATCTCACCCACTCTCTCATTTGCTCTCTTTTTACATTGCTTCACCACTCTCTTAACTTCTCTCTTTTTCTCCATATACTCTTCCCTCCTTGCATCACTTCTACTTTGTAAAAACTTCTCATATGCTAACTTTTTCTCCCTTACTACTCTCTTTACATCATCATTCCACCAATCGCTCCTCTTCCCTCCTGCACCCACTTTCCTGTAACCACAAACTTCTGCTGAACACTCTAACACTACATTTTTAAACCTACCCCATACCTCTTCGACCCCATTGCCTATGCTCTCATTAGCCCATCTATCCTCCAATAGCTGTTTATATCTTACCCTAACTGCCTCCTCTTTTAGTTTATAAACCTTCACCTCTCTCTTCCCTGATGCTTCTATTCTCCTTGTATCCCATCTACCTTGTACTCTCAGTGTAGCTACAACTAGAAAGTGATCTGATATATCTGTGGCCCCTCTATAAACATGTACATCCTGAAGTCTACTCAACAGTCTTTTATCTACCAATACATAATCCAACAAACTACTGTCATTTCGCCCTACATCATATCGTGTATACTTATTTATCCTCTTTTTCTTAAAATATGTATTACCTATAACTAAACCCCTTTCTATACAAAGTTCAATCAAAGGGCTCCCATTATCATTTACACCTGGCACCCCAAACTTACCTACCACACCCTCTCTAAAAGTTTCTCCTACTTTAGCATTCAAGTCCCCTACCACAATTACTCTCTCACTTGGTTCAAAGGCTCCTATACATTCACTTAACATCTCCCAAAATCTCTCTCTCTCCTCTGCATTCCTCTCTTCTCCAGGTGCATACACGCTTATTATGACCCACTTCTCGCATCCAACCTTTACTTTAATCCACATAATTCTTGAATTTACACATTCATATTCTCTTTTCTCCTTCCATAACTGATCATTTAACATTACTGCTACCCCTTCCTTTGCTCTAACTCTCTCAGATACTCCAGATTTAATCCCATTTATTTCCCCCCACTGAAACTCTCCTACCCCCTTCAGCTTTGTTTCGCTTAGGGCCAGGACATCCAACTTCTTTTCATTCATAACATCAGCAATCATCTGTTTCTTGTCATCCGCACTACATCCACGCACATTTAAGCAACCCAGTTTTATAAAGTTTTTCTTCTTCTCTTTTTTAGTAATTGTATACAGGAGAAGGGGTTACTAGCCCATTGCTCCCGGCATTTTAGTCGCCTCATACGACACGCATGGCTTACGGAGGAAAGATTCTTTTCCACTTCCCCATGGACAATAGAAGAAATAAAAAAGAACAAGAGCTATTTAGAAAAAGGAGAAAAACCTAGATGTATGTATATATATATATGCATGTGCGTGTCTGTGAAGTGTGACCAAAGTGTAAGTAGGAGTAGCAAGATATCCCTGTTATCTTAGCGTGTTTATGAGGCAGAAAAAGAAACCAGCAATCCTACCATCATGCAAAACAGTTACAGGTTTTTGTTTCACAGTCATCTGGCAGGACGGTAGTACTTCCCTGGGTGGTTGCTGTCTACCAACCTACTACCTCAGTGTTTTCCATTTATACACCTCAATCATATCCCCCCTAATTCTACGCCTTTCTAGAGTGCGCAGATTCAGGGACCTCAGTCTATCCTCATAGAGAAGATTTCTGATACATGGGATCATCTTTGTCATCCTCCTTTGTATGTTTTCCAGTGCATTTATATCCATTCTGTAATACAGTGACCAAAACTGTCCAGCATAATCTAAATGAGGCCTAACCAAGGATATATAGAGTTGAAGAACAACCTGAGGATTTCTATATTTTATACTTCTAGATATGTAGCCAAGGATTCTGTTAGCTTTATTGCGAACACTAATGCACTGTCGTCTTGGTTTCAGATTACTCCTAACAAGAACTCCTAAATCCTTTTTGGAACCAGTATTATTAAGATCTACATTATTTAGTTTATATGCGGCATTGTTATTTCATATGTGACAAGGTCTTTGATGCACAGGAAGACAAACAGAATGCTGTAGTAGTATATGCAGATTTTGCAAAAGCCTTTGACATGTGATAAATGGTTTGAAAAACCGATAAGTTGAAGATGGAGACATTTATGCAACTTATAGGAATCTTTACTGAGGAAACGTTTCGCCACACAGTGGCTTCATCACTCCAATACAAAGCAGAAAGGTGTAAGGAGAGGAAGAGTTTGTGGTAATCAGTCCCTCAGCCTGGAGTCGATGTGTTCAGTACATCAATCTTGTAGATTGATGGACCGAACACATCGACAAGGATCATAAAAGTATCACTATCACATCTGCGAGGAAAATGATAGAATGAATAATGAGAACCTTCAAATCAAAGAACACCAAGCCAGTGAAGACCATTTTTATATCACTTCTCTCTAGGCTGGAATAATGCTGTGCAAGAATGGTATATAATACCGACAAGATGAAATTAAGACATATGTGCAACATCTGGGTATCTTTATTGTAGACGTTTCGCCATCCAGTGGCTTTATCAATACAGATTCTACTGTCTTCAAGCTCTGTCCTAGAATTTGTGTTGATAAAGCCACTGGATGGCGAAACGTCTACAATAAAGATACCCAGATGTTGCACATGTGGAATAATGCTGTACACTAACAGCTTCATTCAAGGCAGGTGAAATCGCGTATCTAGAGAATGTACAGAGAACCTTTACTGCACATATAAGTACCGTCAAACACCTCAATTACTGGGAATGCTTGAAGTCACTTGACCTGTACTCAGTGGAGTGCAGGCGAAATACACCATACTATAAACCTGGAAGATCCTAGAGGGCCTGGTCCCTAGTCTGCACACAGAAATCACTCTCTAGGAATGCAAAAACTGCGCAGACGATGCAACATACCTCCAATGAAAAGTAAGGGGCCATTAGTACACTATGAGAAAACACAGTAAGTGTCTGGGGCCCAAGACTGTTCAACAGCCTTCCACCAGCCACAAGAATTCCCAATAGACCCGCTGGCTGCCTTCATGAAGGAGTTGGATAGACAAAGTCAGTACCTAACCAGCAAGGCTGTGGTTCGTACAATGGACTACGTGCGACCAACAGTAACAGCCTGGTTTATCAAGCTCTGATCCACCGGAAGGCCTCGTCAAGGACTGGGTCACGGGGGCGTTGACCCCCAGAAAACCCTCCAGGTAGACTCCAGGTAGGCAGACGTAACTCACGTGTACATAATTAAGTGCATAATGTCGAGTAATTCTCCTGCTGCACTTATAAAAAATTTTGAACTATTGTTTTCGATAAAGAAAACACAAGAGAGATACAGTCTTAACAACATTATGATAAGTTGACAGTAACTTACAAACTTTTAATTGCTTCATTAAATGAAGATTTTTACTGCTGAAGAGGAAGTCAAAAAATGAACAGATTCATAAATTTTCGTCTCGCGCACTCTGTTTCACACCCTCTGTCACACACGCACACATATTATATATATACACACACACACATATATATATATATATATATATATATATATATATATATATATATATATATATATATAATATATATATATATATGTATATATATATATATATATATATATATATATATATATATATATATATATATATATATATATATATTTATATATATATATATATATATATATGTCGTGCCGAATATGTAAAACTGGTCAATTAGCAAGAACTCATTTAAAATTATGTCCTTTCTAAAATTTTTTCTTATACGTTTAAAGATATATATTTTTTTATTAATGTTAATGTAAAAAATTTTAATTGTGCAGCAAAAGAATCTTAGAAAACTGACCTAACCTTATTATAACAAGAACAATTTATTTTAGCGTAATCTAACTAAATATATTTTAGATTTGTTTACAATAATTTAATACTAAACATACACAGTGAAATATATTTTTTTCGTTAGGTTCACAATTATTTTGGAGAAAATATTGCATACACAAATTTTTGCTTGTCCTATATGGTAAAATGAGCGTTGCTATTTAAGCAAGTTTTACTTACTCGGCACGAGATTTTAATTATTTTTTATTAACACATCAGGCGTTTCCCAACACAGCAGGTTGACTTGATCACTGTTGACTCCATCACTTTCTTGCCAAAGGCATTCTGACACTACAGCTCAAAATCTGAAACACATATCCACCTCTCCTTCAGAATGCAGACACTGTACTTTCCACCTCCAGGACTCAAGTGCAGCTAATCAGTTTCCCTGAATCCCTTCTTTACTTTGCTCACACTCCAACAGCACGTTATATAGAACATTCATCACCACTCGTTCCTATCTCACGCATGCTTGCTGGAAATCTAAGCCCTTCGCACTCAAAAACTTTCTTTACCCACTTCCTTCAACCTTTCCTAGGACGACTCCTACCCCGCCTTCCTTCCACTACAGATTTATACTCCAAGTCTTTCTGTTGTCTATCATCCTCTCTAAATGTCCGAAACACCTCAACAATCTCTTCTCAGCCCTCTCGTAATTCTTTTAGAACCCCCACACCTCCTTCTGATCTCCAAGTTATGAATTCTTTGCATAATATTCACCCAGCACATTACCCCCAGACACAACATCTCCACTGCCTCCAACCTTCTCCTTGCTGCAACACTACCCACCCATGCTTCACTCCCATGTATGAGAGTTGGCATCACAATACTCTCATACATTCCCCTTTTTTCCTCTACTGATAACGTCCTTTATATCCACAGATGCCTCAGTGCACCACTCACCTTTTTCCACTCATCAGTTGTATGGTTCACCTCGCCTTTCATAGACTCATCTGCTGACAAGTCTGCTACCAAATATCTCAACTCCTATGAAAATATCACTGAGTTACTTTACTGGAACAGCAATACACTATTTAAGAGAAGGAGAGATTATGGATCAAAGTTAAAATTTAAAAAAAAGAAAAACCTGAAGATTAGTGATGATAGTTTTAAGATTTAGACTGCCGAGCTCTAGCTCCTAGAACCCGGACAGGCTCCATATTATTGTCAGTCAGCATTACCTGGTTGATCATGGCTAAGTACCCTCAGGAAGGCCTGTTTACCGACAGTAATAGAAAGAGTTGCTAACATTCAATTAGTACAAAGATGAAATGTTAAGTTAGTCACAGTTTAATTTATCCAGGAAGATAAATGTAAAAAAACTGCAAAAATAAATTTATTATACTTTAATACGAAGCAGTCAGAATATTAAACAATACAGAAAGAATATTTCCCTCAGTATAATATCATAAGATATATTTATCGGACGCTATAATACTGACTTTAAAAAAGGTTACATTTGCCTCTTATAATAAGAAAATAAGAAAGAAGGAACACTACAACAGGCCTACTGACCCATACGGAGCAGGTCCATGTCCCCCCCCCCCGGATTAGACCAATGCCCCCCCCCCGGATTAGCCCAATGATTCCCCCCGGGATTAGCCCAATGACCCACCCAGCCTGGCCTCCTCCACTCAAGGATGGAGCACGGCACCAGACCCAGCAGCATAAGCTAGTCAGGTCCAACTCACACCCACCCACACCCACTCATGTATTTATGTAACCTATTTTTAAAACTACACAACGTTTTAGCCTGTATAACTGTATGGGGAGTTTGTTCCACTCATCCACAACTCTATTACCAAACCAGTGCTTTCCTATATCCTTCCTGAGTCCGAATTTTTCCAACTTGAAACCATTGCTGCGAGTCCTGTCTTGGCTGGAAATTTTCAGCACGCTATTTACATCCCCTTCATTTATTCCTGTTTTCCATTTATACACCTCGATCATATCATCCCTAATTCTACGCCTTTCGAGAGAGTGCAGATTCAGGGCCCTCAGTCATAGGGAAGATTTCTGATACATGGGATCATCTTTGTCATCCTCCTCTGTACGTTTTCCAGAGCATTTATATCCATTTTGTAATACGGTAACCAGAACTGAGCAGCATAGTCTAAATGAGGCCTAACCAAGGATATATAGAATTGAAGAACAACCTGAGGACTTCTATTATTTATACTTCTAGATATGAAGCCAAGAATTCTGTTAGCTTTATTGCGAACACTAATGCACTGTTGTCTAGGTTTTAGATTACTGCTAACCAGAGCTCCTAAATCCTTTTCGCAATCAGTAGTATTAAGATCTACATTATTTAGTTTATATGTGGCATGGTTATTTAACCGTCGAACATTTAGAACTTTGCATTTGTCAATATTAAACTGCATCTGCCTCTTCTCCGACCATTGCATCAGTCTATTCAAATTATCCTGGAGTGCTCTAGTGTCCTCATTAGAATGAATTGGACGGCCCATTTTGGTGTCATCAGCAAATTTGCTTATGTCGCTATTTATTCCCTCATCTATGTCGTTTATGTAAATTGTGAACAACGACAACGGGCCCAATACTGACACCTGAGGAACACCGCTTGTAACGTGCCCCCATTCTGATTTCTCCCCATTTATGCAAAAAACTCTCTGCTGTCTATTTGTCAGCCATGCCTCTACCAAGGAAAAAATTTCTCCTCCTATTCCGCGTGCCTTAAGTTTCCTCAATAGCCTCTGGTGTGGAACTTTATCGAAAGCCTTACTGAAGTCCATATACACAATACCATATTCATCACCATGATCTACCTCCTCAAACACCTTAGTGAAAAAAGTTAGTAATTCGTAAGACAGGAACGCCCCTTTGTAAAACCGTGTCGAGATTCATTAATCAATCTGTGCCTATGAAGATGGCTACGAATTGCTTCGGCAATTATTGATTCCATAAATTTTCCCACTATGGAGGTAAGGCTTATTGATCTATAGTTCGAAGCCTAGGACCTGTCACCTGCCTTGTAAATAGGTATTATATTTGCCATTTTCCACTTATCAGGCACTATGCCAGTTTGTAGTGATATGTTGAAAAGATTAGCCAAAGGTATGCTAAGTTCCTCTTTACATTCCTTTAACACCCTTGCAAACAGTTCATCAGGACCTGGGGATTTGTTAGGTTTTAGTTTCTCTATTTGTCTGAGGACCATGTCACTAGTTACCGCAATCGTAGAGTTTATCATCATCCTGTTCTACATAATCTATTATTTCAGTGACACAATGCAAGTTATCCAGCCTAAATAATCCAGACGTAACTACAAAGTATGAAGACATCGATAACACTTATCTCTCGCCAACATACGATTATCATGCAATCACAGCAGAGGTGACAGCCATGATAAACGAACGGCAGCAAATGGCAGCAAGTCACAAGATAAGCACTCTTGCGCTGCACGTCTACGAGCGGCACCGAGTGCAGCAGTATGAGACACACACCTGCTATCACAACTAATTTCAAGAAACGAAACACAGCTGTGTCCTGGCAACCCGGCACACACACACACACACACACACACACACACACACACACACACACACACACACACAGAGAGAGAGAGAGAGAGAGAGAGAGAGAGAGAGAGAGAGAGATTCTCATTCTCCAAGTGAATGAAATGCTCCATTTTACGTCATTCAGTTATCAGGAATCATTCTCTTATTATGCTTCCGGAACATTATGAAAGAAACACAGACAACTGAGAAGGTTGAAGATCAAACTACTGAGTTGATGCAAGACTTGCAGTTAGAGGTCAGTCACCCTCCGACTTAACCTTGAGAACTTCCTCTTACATACCACATACATTTATTTGTTGTACAGCCACATAATGTAGCATGAAATCACATAACATTACACTTCTGTCACAATATTACCATTTATTCTGCAGTAATGAAATGATAACTCATGTGAACAGTGGACGTCTTTCTATATAAAGAAATATATTTATGGTATATATTTTTATGGTACAAATAATGAGTTTTACCCTAAAAATAATAATTAAAAAACAATAAGTTAATGTGCATGGGATTTAATGCCTATGTGAGAAATTATATACATGCGGTTCACAGGTATTAACTTGAACTCTTACATGCATATAATCTGGTCCAGGTGCAACTAAACATTTAACATACTGATGATAGTTGTACCTCGGAGATATGTGGGACGTAAGTCACAGTGGGTCACAGTGCTGCGTCTCCCTCGATGTGTGACGTAAGTCACAGTGGGTCACAGTGCTGCGTCTCCCTCGATGTGTGACGTAAGTCACAGTGGGTCACAGTGCTGCGTCTCCCTCGATGCCCCACTCACACAAAGTTGGACTTATCAATAATTATTGTCAGTTAATAAAACCAGTAACACTGGAAAATTAGAATTTATGGACTGTATCATTTGGTTTTGACTGAAATTATTCAATATTGGTTGGGTCCGTAGTATTAAGTTTATAACAAAAGATTATATATCTACAGTATTATAAACACAACACTTATCAATTACTTACAACATAATTATTGTTAATAGATCACATCCTATTGCTGTCCTATTAGATATATACATTGACCAAGGCAATATATACTGTTAATTAAGAGTAAGTATACATAACATATGGTAGGCTGCACACAAACTTTATTGTTCTCTTATCTTTCATCCGTACAACTATATTATAGTTGTTTCCCAAGGAATTTATGCAATTATCACACCGGAGGACGTTTAAGAAATTTCTAATCCTTGATTCCAGCCGATCAACCCATTTTCGACCTCGATGACGCTCGATTATTCCAGCAATTGAACATCCAGTTTTATATCGCCATAATGTGAGCTTCTCTCTCCCGTGTATTCCTCCGCGACACTGGTCTTTCCCCCCCTTTCCTCAAAATTTCTAGAAGGTCCAATTAGTGTCACCGTTTTACACACAACTGTTTACATTTATATACTCTACATTTAGGAAAATTATATAAAAGAATCCACAGCCTAGTTTGTACATTACAAACACTGGTGTTTGTATTTTTCATGTGTCACTGTGACGTGAACAAGAAGGGATAAGATTTGTTCGGGTTTTTAACCCGGGGGAGGATTAGTTACCCAGTCAGTGCGTCATCGAAGACTGTCTTATTTCCACTGTGGTCGTTCAGTCTTGTCCCCCAGGATGCGACCCACACCAGCGACTAACACTCAGATACCTATTCATTGCTAGGTGAACAGGGGCAGCAGGTCTAAGGTAACATGCCCAACGTTTCCACCCGTTCTGGGGATTGACCCACGGAAACTTAGGCGAGTGCGTTACCAACGAAACGTTTTTCATCGTGTTAAACGATGCGAGAGGAATTAATTAATCGTCAGCAACGTCCTCATAATTACCAAACAATATCTATATGTGAGCAGTAAGACTAACATAATGATAAGTCTCACAGGTAGAAAACTCCAGAAGCCACATTAACCTCCAGAAGCCTCATTAACCTCCAGAAGCCTCATTAACCATCTACATCGCACTTGCCAGACACTAACTCGAATATGCCATGCAGATTAGGTTTCTATATTACATAAAAGACAATGACAAACTGGAGAGGACACATAAGAGCAACAGACTCATACCATCACCAGGAGACAAACTTTGTGACAAGACACAATAAAAAAATAAGAGATCTAGTGCAAATCTATAACATAATGAATGATTTTCATACTAACAGGAAGAACTATGCGAGGAATGACACATTAACTGGAAACAACTGCATGAAGCATCTAGGCAAGTGATGAAAAACGAATAGACTAATATAATAGACTAATAGTAGGATGAGACATATTAGTAGGCGAAGTTGTCACAACGATGTCATTACTGTCACAAACTTTCTGACACACACTTTTGCACGCACTCTTTGTCTCTCAGACTGTCACACACACTGTTTCATGAACTCTATCTCACGTATTATACGTGAGATAGATACTATACGTCTCATATTCTCTGCCTCACACACACAATCTGTCTCACACTGTTACATACGATGTTTTTCACATGCTTCATGTATCCTTCACTTCCTGTCCCACACACTCGCTCACACACACACACACACACACACACACACACACACACACACACACACACACACACACACACACACACTGTCTCATGTACTCTTAAACACATTCTATATCTCACGCATACTGTCCAACACACACACTGCCTCCCACAGTATCTCACACCTACTGTCCAACACACACACTGCCTCCCACAGTATCTCACGAATACTGTCCCACACACACACTGCCTCCCACAGTATCTCACGAATACTGTCCAACACACACACTGCCTCCCACAGTATCTCACACATACTGTCCAACACACACACTGCCTCCCACAGTATCTCACGAATACTGCCCAACACACACACTGCCTCCCACAGTATCTCACACATACTGTCCAACACACACACTGCCTCCCACAGTATCTCACACATACTGTCCAACACACACACTGCCTCCCACAGTATCTCACGAATACTGCCCAACACACACACTGCCTCCCACAGTATCTCACGAATACTGTCCAACACACACACTGCCTCCCACAGTATCTCACACATACTGTCCAACACACACACTGCCTCCCACAGTATCTCACGAATACTGCCCAACACACACACTGCCTCCCACAGTATCTCACACATACTGTCCAACACACACACTGCCTCCAACAGTATCTCACATACGCTATCAGTCACTTTCTTATACACTGTGTCACACTGCCATTCACAGTCTTTTCATTACACACTGTCATGCTGCTTCACGCAGTATCTTTCTTACACAGTGTCATACTGTTTCACACAGTATCTTACACACTGTGTCATACTCTTTCTGTATCACACACTTTCCATCACACAGACTTATACACTCTTTCACACACACAAACATTCTCTCACTCTCCCTCCCTCTCTCTCTCTCTCTTTTGCTCGCTCGCATTGTTTCACAAACTGCTTCACGATACACTGTCTCACACAATCTCTCTTCCTCACACACACACACACACACGCACACAATGTCTCACTTTCTCACACACCGTTTTACATTAACTCACATACTGTCTCAAACATTTTTACACAATGTCTGACACTCACACACTCTCAGACACTGACTGACACACAGTCTTACACTATCTCACACTGTCTCGCACACTGCACCTCAGCTATGATAAATTACAGCGAGCAGACATCATTAACGGCGTCTCGGCTCTCAAGATCATTCAAGTGCACTAAACCTCTCACGGACGTATGTTGAAGCAATGCAGGGAAATGCAGGAAGATTTTTGAGAGAGAGAGAGAGAGAGAGAGAGCAGTGATATTATCACACACTGTAGGCAGACGACACTGATGTTACTTCAAGAATTGTTCTCTCTGAGGCTTTTCAAGACCATCACGACCCTTCAAAACCATCACGACCTTCCAAGACCATCACAACCATCACGACCTTTAGAGATCATCACGACCATGACGACCATCATAAAATTTTCAAGACCACGATAATCTCTGTTACTTTTTCATTATTTTGTCAGGTATCCCACGAACGGGGATACCTCCCTTAACTGTTAGACTGTTTTCCTCTCGGATCAAGTTTCTCCGGAGTTTCCTGCGATAACTGGAGAACGACTCTTCTTAACGACCTCAAACGTTCAGCGGCGGTAATTGGGCAGTTTATGGCCGAACACTCTGCAATAACTCGAGAAAGAGTGTACCGATTGGCTTCAAACTTTCACCACAGGTCTATCATATTAGAGTAAAATAAGAGTTTGGATTAATGTTGTCGGGATTGAACATGAAAATGTTATTAAAAAATGATTTTGAGTCTATCCTTTACAGTTTGATGTAATCACCAATGGAAGAAATATTGATTGTTACTCTATACCTGGAGAATGCCTCTCCTGATCAACTTCAAACTTACAGCAGGTTAGGTCAGGCAAGGTTCGTCAGGAAACATGACAAGTGTTCCCTGACGCGGGTCATAGTCAGATGATGACCCGCCGTTGGAGCTTTAAATAAAAAAAGGCACAATACCGTGACTGGAACGATACACAAATAACCCGCACATAAAAGAGAGAAGCTTACGACGACGTTTAGGTCCGACTTGGACCATTTACAAGTCGGACCGAAATGTTGTCGTAAGCTTCTCTCTTTTATGTGCGGGTTATTTGTGTATTTGGAGCTTTAAGTCATCTGACCGAGACCTTCCGCTGGCTTACTGGTCCACCCCCTTTAAAAGTTATGGCCATAGTTATAACCATTTTATCAAACTTTCAGCAATTGTCTTTGCTGATCAGTGGAACTTTTTGCACTGGCATTTGGCTGACTTTTCAATATAATGCCGGTTTTATTAACCAAATTAAAAAAAGCTTTCATGTGAAAACTAAAGAATGCCAGCTCTGATCGGCTTCAAACTTTTGAGTGCTTTGTTTTGTTCTAGACAGTTGGTTTTGCACTATGGAGGTTTTATTATAATTTTAGTAAAAAAAAATTTTCGTTTGGACATGGGTCTCTAACTTCTGACTTTCCTGTTTCATAATCTTTAAATTCTCAAAACACGAATGGAAAACGTTGACCAGAATTCAGAATTTTTACGAGCTTAACAAGCGCCGCTTCCCACTGAATTTATAAACAAAATGTTGATTACCTCACACAGCCTGGAACACTGAAAACCCGGGTTATCAGCTCAAAATTAACACAATCCTCTAAACTGCTTAAAATCTACAAAGACTAATCGTATCACAGAACGAGTGGGATTCGAACCCAAGGCTACAAAGAATTATTGATACGTAATACCTCGTGTGAGTTTAAGAGAGAATTTGATCTAAAAGCGTACAACAGTAATGGGAGGCGCATCAGAGTAAGGAAAGTTAAGAGTGAAGATCTGAAGGTAGGAAATCGCTTCTCTGTTCTCCAGGATGAATGTACTTCAGTGGCCAGTGAAGGTAAGGGTACTACTGCCCCTGCTAATGAAGGTAAGCGCATTCTTGTGGTTGGTGACTCTCAGGTAAGATATGTTGACCGAGCTTTTTGTAATAGGAATAAGAAGATGAGAGATAGAGTGTGCTTCCCTGGAGCTGGTGTTGGGGACATTGTCAACAGGCTGGATAATATCATGTCAGGTAATGGAAACAAGCCCATTATCTGTCTCAGTGCTGGTGGAAATGATATTGGGAAGGGTAGGAGAGAAGAGCTGCTAGATAAGTACAGGTCAGCTATAGATTTCATTAAGTCTAAGGGAGGGATCCCAATCATATGTAGCATCTTGCCTAGAAGGGGAGTAGGAAATAAATGGTTGTCTAGGGCAATTGGTGTAAATTGCTGGCTAGACAGATACTGCAAGGAACTTGCAATCCCATTCATTGACAACTGGAACAACTTTTATGGCAAACATGATATGTATGCAAGGGATGGGGTACATCTCTCTGGGGCAGGGGTGGTAGCACTTGCAGACTCGATTGAGAAGGCCATTGGTGAAATGCCTATGATTTTAAACTGATGGAAGATAGAGGTATGGGTGTGTGTGGGAAACAAGCAGGTTGCAACACTAGGGTTGGAAACAGTAAATGTATAAAAGGCATTCAGCATGAAGTTATAAATAAAGACAATAGAACAGGTCAGCAAACAAAGGGGGACAGCAGAGGGCAGCAAGGGACTAGCTCCCTTAAGGTTTACTATACTAATAGCAGGAGTGTTAGAAATAAGATAGATGAGCTAAGATTAATTGCAAGTGCAGGAAACATAGATATTATTGCTATAACAGAGACCTGGCTCAATCTGAAAGATAGAGAGATGCCCTCTGAATGTCACATACAAGGCTATAAATTATTCCACACTGACAGGGTCAACAGGAAAGGTGGTGGAGTAGCGATGTATGTCAGAGACAATTTAAATTGTTGTGTTAGACAAGATATTAAATTAGAAGCGTCAGCCACTGAATCTGTTTGGTTACAGCTTCTCGAGGGCCGAGAAAAACTAATTTTGGGTGTGATTTACAGGGCCCCAAATCTTGATAGGGAGTGCAGTAAACTTCTATGGGACGAAATTCGTAAGGCATCTACATACGAAAATGTTGTGCTAATGGGAGATTTCAACTATAGACAGATTGACTGGAGCAATTTGACAGGAAATTTAGAGTCGGGTGACTTTCTTGATACGATCCAGGATTGTTTTTTAAAACAGTTTGTGACAGAGCCAACTAGGGGAAATAACCTCCTTGACTTGGTTCTTGCCAGTAGGGAAACACTAATTAATAATCTTGAGGTTAATGATGAGCTTGGGGAGAGTGATCACAAATCACTCAGTTTTAACATATCATGGAATTCCCCTAATAATGGCAATCAAGTCTCCGTCCCTGACTTTCGCTTGGCTGATTTCATAGGACTGAAAAATTACTTAGGTGGGCTGAACTGGAATGACCTGACTAGGGGTCAGGTAGGTGGTGATGGTTGCCGATATGATGCTTTCCAGGGCATAGTTCTAGCTGCTCAGTCAAATTATGTTCCAAATAGGGAAATCAGATCAAACAAAAATGATCCTAAATGGATGAACAATAGATTAAAATATCTGATTGGTCAAAAGAGAGGCATATATAGGCAAATCAAAAGAGGAGAGGGGCAATTAAGAAATCGATATATTCAGTTAAAGAGAGAAATAAAAAAGGGAATTAGAAAAGCAAATAGAGATTATGAGGTTAAAGTTGCAAGAGAATCGAAGACTAACCCAAAAGGATTCTTTCAGGTATACAGAAGTAAGATCAGGGACAAGATAGGCCCACTCAAAAGTTCCTCGGGTCAGCTCACTGACAGTGATAAGGAAATGTGTAGAATTTTTAACACATACTTCCTCTCAGTTTTTACACAGGAGGATACCAGCGATATTCCAGTAATGATAAATTATGTAGAACAGGACGATAATAAACTGTGCACTATTAGGGTCACAAGTGACATGGTCCTTAGGCAAATAGATAAATTAAAACCTAACAAATCCCCAGGCCCTGATGAACTGTATGCAAGGGTTCTAAAGGAATGTAAAGAGGAGCTTAGCACACCTTTGGCTAATCTTTTCAACATATCACTACAAACTGGCATGGTGCCAGATAAGTGGAAAATGGCAAATGTGATACCTATTTTCAAAACAGGTGACAGGTCCTTAGCTTCGAATTATAGACCAATAAGCCTAACCTCCATAGTGGGAAAATTTATGGAATCAATAATTGCCGAGGCAGTTCGTAGCCACCTTGAAAAGCATAAATTAATCAACGAATCTCAGCATGGTTTTACAAAGGGGCGTTCCTGCCTTACGAATTTATTAACTTTTTTCACTAAGGTATTTGAGGAGGTAGATCATGGTAATGAATATGATATTGTGTATATGGACTTCAGTAAGGCTTTTGACAGGGTCCCACATCAGAGACTATTGAGGAAAATTAAAGCACATGGAATAGGAGGAGAAATTTTTTCCTGGATAGAGGCATGGTTGACAAATAGGCAGCAGAGAGTTTGCATAAATGGGGAGAAATCAGAGTGGGGAAGCGTCACGAGCGGTGTTCCTCAGGGGTCAGTGTTGGGCCCCCTACTGTTCACAATCTACATAAACGACATAGATGAGGGCATAAAGAGCGACATCGGCAAGTTTGCCGATGACACCAAAATAGGCCGTCGAATTCATTCTGACGAGGACATTCGAGCACTCCAGGAAGATTTGAATAGACTGATGCAGTGGTCGGAGAAGTGGCAGATGCAGTTTAATATAGACAAATGCAAAGTTCTAAATGTTGGACAGGACAATAACCATGCCACATATAAACTAAATAATGTAGATCTTAATATTACGGATTGCGAAAAAGATTTAGGAGTTCTGGTTAGCAGTAATCTGAAACCAAGACAACAGTGCATAAGTGTTCGCAATAAAGCTAATAGAATCCTTGGCTTCATATCAAGAAGCATAAATAATAGGAGTCCTCAGGTTGTTCTTCAACTCTATACATCCTTGGTTAGGCCTCATTTAGATTATGCTGCACAGTTTTGGTCACCGTATTACAGAATGGATATAAATTCTCTGGAAAATGTACAAAGGAGGATGACAAAGATGATCCCATGTATCAGAAACCTTCCCTATGAGGATAGACTAAGGGCCCTGAAACTGCACTCTCTAGAAAGACGTAGAATTAGGGGGGATATGATTGAGGTGTATAAGTGGAAGACAGGAATAAATAAAGGGGATGTAAATAGTGTGCTGAAAATATCTAGCCTAGACAGGACTCGCAGCAATGGTTTTAAGTTGGAAAAATTCAGATTCAGGAGGGATATAGGAAAGTACTGGTTTGGTAATAGAGTTGTGGATGAGTGGAACAAACTCCCAAGTACCGTTATAGAGGCCAGTACGTTGTGTAGCTTTAAAAATAGGTTGGATAAATACATGAGTAGATGTGGGTGGGTGTGAGTTAGACCTGATAGCTTGTGCTAACAGGTCGGTTGCCGTGTTCCTCCCTTAAGTCAATGTGACCTGACCTGACTAGGTTGGGTGCATTGGCTTAAGCCGGTAGGAGACTTGGACCTGCCTCGCATGGGCCAGTAGGCCTTCTGCAGTGTTCCTTCGTTCTTATGTTCTTCTTATGTTCTTAACTAATCAGTAAAATAAGCCTAGTAGATATCTTTATAAACTGGTGTCGAGTACGATGTAAGAGTGACACAAGACTCAATTACAATCAGCTTCAGAAAGAGCGAAAAGGCACAACACTGTGACTGGAACAATACACAAATATCCCTCAGGTAGGAGAGAGGTGTACTCAACCAGTTTCAGTGATCTAATTCCGCGTGCAACTCTACGGACATCAACTGCCACGTTTCATTATATTTTAGAGTTGCAAAAGTCATTACAACAGGAAAAAAATTTCTTCGATGTTTCAAGGCTGCTGTTTCATAACTCGAAAATGAGTCTTCAAATCGGCTTGAAACTTCCAGAGTCGTTGTATTTTAAAGCAAGGTTGTGTTTACCGTAGTGCTGGGTAGTGCCAGTTTACCTTTATGGCATTCCAAGAATTTCTTTCTGCTTATTCGGCAGGAAAAGCTCTCTGTTTCAGTCATCGAAATAACTAAATGATTTCTGGGCTTCACCTTCACAATGAATATTTTGAACTTTGGTATTTATGAAAGTAAACTTATTATAATTTTTAAGATATATTTATGCCAAAAAAAAAAAAATCAAAAAAATTGGTAAAAAGAATCTAATGCAGCAACTTGGAATTTTGATGAAGTTTCTCCTACACAGTGTACTATATCAGAATCACACAGTGTACTATATCAGGATCACACAGTGTACTATATCCGGATCACACAGTGTACTATATCAGGATCACACAGTGTACTATATCCGGATCACACAGTGTACTATATCAGGATCACACAGTGTACTATATCAGGATCACACAGTGTACTATATCAGGATCACACAGCGTACTATATCAGGATCACACAGTGTACTATATCAGGATCACACAGTGTACTATATCCGGATCACACAGCGTACTATATCAGGATCACACAGTGTACTATATCAGGATCACACAGTGTACTATATCAGGATCACACAGTGTACTATATCCGGATCACACAGTGTACTATATCAGGATCACACAGTGTACTATATCAGGATCACACAGTGTACTATATCAGGATCACACAATGTACTATATCAGGATCACACAGTGTACTATATCAGGATCACACAGTGTACTATATCAGGATCACACAGTGTACTATATCAGGATCACACAGTGTACTATATCAGGATCACACAGTGTACTATATCAGGATCACACAGTGTACTATATCAGGATCACACAGTGTACTACATCAGGATCACACAGTGTACTATATCAGGATCACACAGTGTACTATATCAGGATCACACAGTGTACTATATCAGGATCACACAGTGTACTATATCAGGATCACACAGTGTACTATATCAGGATCACACAGTGTACTATATCAGGATCACACAGTGTACTACATCAGGATCACACAGTGTACTACATCAGGATCACACAGTGTACTACATCAGGATCACACAGTGTACTATATCAGGATCACACAGTGTACTATATCAGGATCACACAGTGTACTATATCAGGATCACACAGTGTACTATATCAGGATCACACAGTGTACTATATCAGGATCACACAGTGTACTATATCAGGATCACACAGTGTACTATATCAGGATCACACAGTGTACTATATCAGGATCACACAGTGTACTATATCAGGATCACACAATGTACTATATCAGGATCACACAGTGTACTATATCAGGATCACACAGTGTACTATATCAGGATCACACAGTGTACTATATCAGGATCACACAATGTACTATATCAGGATCACACAGTGTACTATATCAGGATCACACAGTGTACTATATCAGGATCACACAATGTACTATATCAGGATCACACAGTGTACTATATCAGGATCACAGTGTACTATATCAGGATCACACAGTGTACTATATCAGGATTACAAAGTGTACTATATCAGGATCACACAGTGTACTATATCAGGATCACACAGTGTACTATATCAGGATCACACAGTGTACTGTATCAAGATCACAAAGTGTACTTTATTAGGATCTCACAGTGTACTATATCAGGATCACACAGTGTACTGTATCAGGATCACAAAGTGTACTTTATTAGGATCTCAGTGTACTATACCAGGACCACACGGTGTACTACATCAGGTCCACACAGTGTACTATATAAGACCCACACAGTGTTTTTCACCAGATCCACACATCGTACTTCATCATATCAACACAGTAAACGTTATCAATTCCACACAGTGTTGTTCCTGCAGTATATCAGCTCCTTCTCAGTCTTAATGCTATTCTTTAATCAGCGTTGGTCCGGGTTGAGGGACTGATTACCTCAAACTCCCCATCATCTTCCACCGTTATTCTCTGTACTGAAGTGAAGAAACCACTGTCTGGTGAAGTGTTTTCTCAGTAAATATACCCAAGTGTTGCACAAGTCTCTCATTGATCAACTAGTCGGTTTTCCAGCCATTTTTAAGGCAACAGGAACTGTACTCCATCCAATTACTCTTCCTTAAGTCAGTATTATAACACCCCATGTGTTCTTTCGTTACATATTACATTACATATACATATATCATTACATATACATTGCACTGGGCTGTATTTTTTCACTGCATATTACTGATTCAATACATCAACATTGTAACAACATTCCTAGTGTATTAATTGTATTCTTTCTCGCCATGCTAGTTATTTTAACCAAATATTAATTTTAAGAAAAGTAATATTTGTCGTAAATGGTAATTTTTGTATAAAAATAGCATATTTTTCAAGGTAAATATTCCATGAAACTGAAGTAAAATTTTTCAGTAAATAGAAAAAATTTCCCATAAATCTTGATGTAAAATTTCCCATAGAGTAATTTTTGTTAAAATTGGTAATTTTTAGCAAAGAAATATTCTCATAAAAGCGTAAAATTTTCCATAAACAGAGAATGTTTAAGGGATTTCTTAAAGTAACCTAACACTTATATACTCGCATCTGTCTCTGATCAACTACCTCGGTACCTAACACTTATATACTCTCATCTGTCTCTGATCAACTACCTCGGTACCTAACACTTATATACTCGCATCTGTCTCTGATCAACTACCTCGGTACCTAACACTTATATACTCGCATCTGTCTCTGATCAACTACCTCGGTACCTAACACTTATATACTCGCATCTGTCTCTGATCAACTACCTCGGTACCTAACACTTATATACTCGCATCTGTCTCTGATCAACTACCTCGGTACCTAACACTTATATACTCGCATCTGTCTCTGATCAACTACCTCGGTACCTAACACTTATATACTCGCATCTGTCTCTGATCAACTACCTCGGTACCTAACACTTATATACTCGCATCTGTCTCTGATCAACTACCTCGGTACCTAACACTTATATACTCGCATCTGTCTCTGATCAACTACCTCGGTACCTAACACTTATATACTCGCATCTGTCTCTGATCAACTACCTCGGTACCTAACACTTATATACTCGCATCTGTCTCTGATCAACTACCTCGGTACCTAACACTTATATACTCGCATCTGTCTCTGATCAACTACCTCGGTACCTAACACTTATATACTCGCATCTGTCTCTGATCAACTACCTCGGTACCTAACACTTATTCACTCGCATCTGTCTCTGATCAACTACCTCGGTACCTAACACTTATATATTCGCATCTGTCTCTGATCAACTACCTCGGTACCTAACACTTATATACTCGCATCTGTCTCTGATCAACTACCTCGGTACCTAACACTTATATACTCGCATCTGTCTCTGATCAACTACCTCGGTACCTAACACTTATATACTCGCATATGTCTCTGATCAACTACATCGGTACCTAACACTTATATACTCGCATCTGTCTCTGATCAACTACCTCGGTACCTAACACTTATATACTCGCATCTGTCTCTGATCAACTACCTCGGTACCTAACACTTATATACTCGCATCTGTCTCTGATCAACTACCTCGGTACCTAACACTTATATACTCGCATCTGTCTCTGATCAACTACATCGGTACCTAACACTTATATACTCGCATCTGTCTCTGATCAACTACATCGGTACCTAACACTTATATACTCGCATCTGTCTCTGATCAACTACATCGGTACCTAACACTTATATACTCTCATCTGTCTCTGATCAACCACCTCGGTACCTAACATTTATATACTCGCATCTGTCTCTGATCAACTACCTCGGTACCTAACACTTATTCACTCGCATCTGTCTCTGATCAACTACCTCGGTACCTAACACTTATTCACTCGCATCTGTCTCTGATCAACTACCTCGGTACCTAACACTTATATACTCGCATCTGTCTCTGATCAACTACCTTGGTACCTAACATTTATATTCTCGCATCTCTGTCTGATCACCTCGTTACCTAACACTTATATACTCGCATCTGTCTCTGATCAACTTCCTCGGTACCTAACACTTATATACTCTCATCTGTCTCTGATCAACTACCTCTGACACAGTCAGGAGTATGATACTGTCGTGCACTGACACAGTCAGGAGTATGGTACTGTCGCGCTCTGACACAGCCAGGAGTATGGTACTGTCGTGCTCTGACACAGTCGGGAGTATGGTACTGTCGTGCACTGACACAGACGGGAGTATGGTACTGTCGTGTCCTGACAGTCGGGAGCATGGTAAAGGAGTGCTCTGTCACAGTCGGGAGTATAGTACTGCCGTGCTCTGACGAAGTCGGGTATGGTACTACAATGTTCTGTCACATAAGAACGTAAGAAAGAAGAAACACTGCAGCAGGCCTACTGGCCCATGCGGGGCAGGTCCATGTCAACCCGCGTCTTAGACCAATGGCCCACCCAGTCAGGTCGCCTCCACTTAAGGAAGGAGCACGGCTTCTGACCCAGCAGCAGCAGCAGATAGACAGGTCCAACTCACACCCACTCATGTACTTATCTAACCTATTTTTAAAACTAGGCAACGTCTTAGCTTCTATGACGGTGCTCGGAAGTTTTTTTCACTCATCCACAACTCTGTTACCAAACCAGTACTTTCCTACATCCTTCCTGAATCTGAATTTTTCCAGCTTAAAACCATTGCTGCGAGTCTTGTTTTGGCTAGATATTTTTAGCACGCTATTTACATCCCCTTTATTCATTCCTGTTTTCCATTTATACACCTCAATCATATCCCCTCTAATTTTACGCCTTTCTAGAGTGTAGATTCAGGGCCCTCAGTCTATCCTCATAGGGAAGATTTCTGATACATGGGATCAACTTTGTCATCCTCCTTTGTACGTTTTCCAGAGCATTTATTTCCATTCTGTAATATGGTGACCAGAACTGAGCGGCATAGTCTAAATGAGGCCTAACCAAGGATATATAGAGTTGAAGAACAACCTCAGGACTTCTATTATTTATACTTCTTGGTATGTAACCAAAGATTCTGTTAGCTTTATTGCGAACACTTATGCACTATTGTCTTAGTTTCAGGTTACTGCTAACCAGAATTCTTAAATCCTTTTCGCAGTCCGTAATATTAAGATCTACGTAATTTAGTTTATAAGTGACATGTTTACTATGCTTTCCAACATTTAGAACTTTGCATTTGTCACAGTCGCGAGTATGGTACTTTCTTGTTCTGACAGTCGGGAGTATGGTACTGTCGTGTTCTGACACAGTCGGGAGAATGGTAGTGACGTATTCTGACAGTCATGAGTATAATACTGCAGTGCTCTGTCAGGGTCGGGAGTATGGTAGTGACGTTTTCCGACAGTCGGGAGTATGGTACTGCCGTGCTCTGTCACAATCGGGAGTATGGTACTGCCGTGCTCTGTCACAATCGGGAGAATGGTATTCCCGTGCTCTGAAACAGTCGGGAGCATGGTACTGCGTGCTCTGTTACAGTCGTATGGTACTGTCGTGTTCTGACAGTCGGGAGTATGGTACTGCAGTGCTCTCACACAATCGGGAGTATGGTACTGATGTGTTCTGACACAGTCGAGAGTATGGTACTGCAGTGCTCTCACACATACCGGAGTATGGTACTGTCGTGGTCTGACAAAGTCGGAAGAATGGTAATGTCGTGGTCTGACAGTCGGGAGAAAGGTATCCTCGTGTTCTGAGACAGTCGGGAGTATGGTACTGCCGTGCTCTGTCACAATCGGGAGTATGGTACTGCCGTGCTCTGTCACAATCGGGAGTATGGTACTGCCGTGCTCTGTCACAATCGGGAGTATGGTACTGCCGTGCTCTGTCACAATCGGGAGTATGGTACTGCCGTGCTCTGATGCAGTCGGGAGTATGGTACTGCCGTGTTCTGACACAGTCGGGAGTATGGTACCGCCGTGTTCTGACACAGTCGGGAGTATGGTACTGCCGTGTTCTGACACAGTCGGGAGTATGGTACTGCAGTGTTCTGACACAGTCGGGAGTATGGTACTGCCGTGTTCTGACAGTCGGGAGTGTGGTACTGCCGTGCTCTGACACCGTCGGGAGTGTGGTACTGCCGTGCTCTGACACCGTCGGGAGTGTGGTACTGCCGTGCTCTGACACAGTCGGGAGTATTGTACTGCGTTCTGACACAGTCGGGAGTATGGTACTGCCGTGTTCTGACACAGTCGGGAGTATGGTACTGCAGTGTTCTGACACAGTCGGGAGTATGGTACCGCCGTGTTCTGACACAGTATGAAGCCCAGTAACAACGCTTTACCTTCCGTTCAAGAAATCACAAAGGAACTAAAGATTTGTTCTCTATCAGTCGATTCATTCTCTAGTTATTACAAGGATACTAACAGTTCCATGATATTAAACTATATTAGTATACTGGCACATTTGCACTAACACTGATTAAGCTTATTGCGTAAAATTCGCTTTAACGATTTAAACCGTCCAGAGATCCAAAGTTACATTATTTCTTTGGAAAAAAAATCGACATTTCTTTAAAAAAAAAATATGAGAACTATACCTTCACAGACACACACACGGGGGCGAAGCCAGGAGCTATGACTCGACCCCTGCAACCACAATCAAGTACACACCACTAAAGCTTCGTACCATAGCTAGGTAGGATACCGCACTGGTGAAACCATGACGCAGGCTAGATGATACTGTCGTGTTGTTGTATGGAAGCGAAGTCCAGGAATAGTGCGCCAGCACACACCTGCTGTGGGAACCTTCTTCTGGTTCTATGAACCAGCGTCGAGAAGTTGAAGCTTATCGAGTAAAGCATTCTCAGGTAAAGGGTTAACGAATGTTTGGAAGAAGGAAGCAAGAAGGACAATATCCGGCTTCCACTTCAAGGTATCCCTTCGAGGATACCTAGCAATCACTACCACCACAGCAACAGCAAACCTCCAAACCAATCACATTCTCTGCAACAACTACTACTACCACAATCACTGTAATCAAAAGCATTGACGTGACCACCACAGCCTCCAGTTCTACCAGCAGTATTATGACCAGTACCACCATCAACACTCTCACTGTTACACTATACCTCCAAATCTACTACTACCAAAACTCCCGACACTATCACAAACACTAACGAACAACTACTTCCACCACCACCACCACAAGCACCACGCTAACCTCCTTCCCCTGATAACCACCAACTCCACCATAACAAATACCATGATTAATACTAAGATATCCTTTACCTCCATCGGTGCCACCACAATAACAAAAACAATTAAAATCACTTATATCACCACTACCAACCGCCGCCGCCGCCACCACCACCACAACTACCACCAACACTTCCACTACCACAACTACTACTAACACTACCACAACTACCATAGAAGTGTAGGGGAAAGTTAGCGTAGGCCTAGCTGCTGTGTAAATAATAAAACAATGATCCCAGTATAGCGCAGTGAAAAGTGTATTTTGAAAGAATACAGTGTATATCCTTGAGATAAACAGTGTACAGTACTAAATAAAATGAATTTAAATAATAATAATAATAATAATAATAATAATAATAATAATAATGATAGTGAAGTGTGGCAGTGTGGGTAAGTCCTGCCCGGCTCACACCCACCCAACACCCACCACCCACATACTGCAAACTTGGTTTGTATAAATACATCTTGCATATTACTGGCACCAGCAAGAGAAAGGTAAAGTGGAAATCAGTTTTCTTCCGTGGCATACAGAGTGTAGTAGGATACAGACAGGATGTCAGCACAGCATATCTGTGGGACATGTAAAAAAATCCTTGGAAGGAAATCCAGAATCACATGCAATCTATGCTCTTCCAAACACCATATCTCTTGTACTAGACTAAATACAACCTCAAAAAATGACCTCGAACTAGCAAGGTGCTTCTGGTTGTGCAATAAAGATGTAGAACTTTGGGCAGGTATCAGAAAGGTACTAAGGAGAGTAATAAATGATAAAAATAATCAAGAAAACAAGGATGACCTCTTGGATAGTCTACCAAAAATATATAAAACATGGGAGCAAGAGATAGTGTATCAAAAAATGCAGAATGTCCATACCACAACAGATGACTCGAAACTATCTAGTCACCCACATAGTGCTAAACCAGACCCATCCCTCAGTCATAGCACTAATACCCACAGTGCTGGTGCTGGCCCAGGCCCAGCTGCTGGCCCAGGCTCAGCCCCCAGCCCCAGTGCTGACCCAGACCCAGCCCCCAGCCTTACTGCCAGCCCAGACTCTCCTAGGGACACTACCAAAACCACCACAAAAACAGTATATATGCAACCATCTAAAACCGTAAATATACAACCATCATTGCACAAGATCGTGGCCCACAGTACAGATGTTGGAGAGGAGTCTCCTCCTTCTTCCTCTACTGGGGAAAGTAGATGGAATCCAGGACTGGGTGGCCCTGGCTTGGATATTGAGGATTATAGTGCAGTCCCAGAACCTGCAGAAATTGACAACACACCTCCCAACAATTCTCAACCAAAGGTGAATTTGTGCAAATATTATGCTTGGGGCATCTGTAAGCATGGAATATCAGGAAAAAAATGGGACATGCAACTTTGAGCATCCCAAAAAATGTAGCGACCTCCTGTCTAAAGGAGTGTGTCGTTCTTCTTCCTGTACTTTCTTTCACCCAAAAATGTCACTCCTCGGTCCTCCAGAAGCAGTGTTACAACATCGACTGTCCTGCATACCATCTAAAAGGGACCAGGAGGCACAGACCCCACAAGACAAACAATAGCAGCTACGACAACCCAACTCCGGGTGATTTTTTAGTGGCAGGAAACGGAAAAAGAAAATGGAAGGAAATAACTAAAATAGTCCACCACCTTGGAGCCTTGTTGGACTGGAGGCGCAGCCAGTGGCCACCCATGGCCCTCCAGAATTACAACTACTGATTCCAATAACAAAATCCCCCCAACAAACACAGAATACAACCTCGTTCATATTTGCTAATATACAGGGCCTTAAGCCATCCACCAACAACAAAATACCCTTTATCAGTGGACTTCTAGAGGAGTCTAATGCAATGTTTGCAGCCTTCACAGAGACTCACACAAAAAATCACTTTGACAGTGAAATATGGATAAGTGGATACAACCTTTTTAGATGCGACGGAAAGAACAGGCAACAAGGGGAGGTTGGCCTGTATGTCGAAGAGTCCCTTATCTGCACGGAGTTGCTGAACTCCACAAATGAGGTAGTTGAAGTTCTATCAATAAAGATCGAGAACCAAAACCTAGTCATTGTGGTTGTATATAAGCCACCAGATGCAACCTCACAACAGTTCAAGGAACAGCTACTGAAAATTGATTACTGTTTGGAAAACCTTCCAGCTCCATCCCCAAACATCTTACTGCTTGGTGATTTCAACCTAAGGCATACAAAATGGAAGAATGTAGCAAATAATTTTATAGCTGAAACAATCCCCGGAGGTAGCGCAGATGAAAGGCCACACACACATGAGCTACTAAGTCTCTGCGAAAAACACACCTTAAGCCAGCAGATAGTGGAGCCAACAAGACTAGAAAACACACTTGACCTTATCTTCACAAATAATGAGGACCTGATAAGAGACATAAGAATATCAAAAACAACTAATTCCTATCACAACCTAATCGAAGTCCAGACGTACATGGATAGGGGTCCTGATCAGCAGAATGCATGTACCTGTGAAGGTGTCTTCACAAAATACAACTTCAACAACAGGAACATCAACTGGGACCAGGTAAATCATGTCCTAAACGAAACATGTTGGTAAGATGTCTTAAATGACATGGATCCAAACCACTGCCTTGAAAGAATCAACTTCCTGGCAGCCGAAGCATGTTCTAGGCATATTCCCCTAAGAAAGAAGAAGAGCAGGAGTAAACTGGAGAGAGAAAGACGCTCCCTCTACAGAAGACGACGAAGAGTCACTGAGCTCCTCAGGAGTGCTAGAATATCTGATACACGAAAGGAGGCGCTGACTAGGGAAGTGGAAACTATCGAACTTAAGTTAAATGACTCTTACAGGAACCAGGAGAGACAGGAGGAGCTTAAAGCTATTAATGAAATTGAAAGAAATTCAAAATATTTCTTTTCATATGCCAAAAACAAGGCAAATACCACATCTAGTATCAGGCCCTTACTCAAACAGGATGGGACTTACACAGATGACAACAAGGAAATGAGTGAAATATTGAAATCCCAGTACGACTCTGTGTTTAGTGAACCACTAATCGGTCTGAGGATCGACGACCCAAATGATTTCTTCATGAATGAGCCTCAAAACTCCATAAATGTATGCCAGATTTCCGACATTACCCTAACTCCGATAGATTTCGAAAAAGCCATTGACAACATGCCTATGCACTCAGCCCCGGGCCCAGACTCGTGGAACTCTGTTTTCATTAAGAATTGCAAGAAACCCCTCTCGCGTGCCCTAAGTACACTGTGGAGGAGGAGCTTGGACATGAGTGAAATTCCACAGTCACTTAAAACAACGGATATAGCCCCACTCCATAAAGGTGGCAGCAAAGCATTAGCTAAGAACTATAGACCAATAGCTCTGACGTCCCACATCATAAAAATCTTTGAAAAAGTGCTAAGAAGCAGGATTGCAAATCACCTGGATTCCCAAAATCTGCTCAATCTAGGACAACATGGGTTCAGGGCAGGTCGCTCCTGCCTCTCACAACTACTGGATTACTATGATATGGCCTTGGATGCACTGGAAGAAAATCAGAATGCAGATGTAATATACACAGACTTTGCAAAAGCATTTGACAAATGCGACCATGGCGTAATAGCCCATAAAATACCTGCTAAAGGAATAACTGGGAAAGTGGGGAGATGGATCTTCAACTTCTTTACAAATCGAACACAAAGAGTAGTGGCCAACAGAGTTAAATCGGAGGCTGCCATAGTGAAGAGCTCTGTTCCACAAGGCACAGTACTCGCCCCATCTTATTCCTTGTCCTCTTATCAGACATAGACAGAGATATACATCACAGCACCGTATCATCCTTTGCGGATGATACTAGGATCTGCATGAGGCTGTCATCTGCTGAGGACGCGGTTAACCTCCAAGAAGATATAAACAAAGTTTTCCAGTGGGCAACGGTAAACAATATGATGTTCAATGAGGATAAATTCCAACTACTCCGTTATGGATAACTGGAGGAGATAATAACTAGAACAGAGTATTCTACAAACTCTGGCCATACAATAGAGTGAAAAAATAATGTAAGGGACCTGGGAGTAGTAATGTCTGAGGATCTCATTTTCAAGGATCACAACAGTGCCACGATCGCACGTGCAAAGAAAATGATAGGATGGATAATGAGAACGTTCAAAACGAGAGATGCCGAGCCAATGATGATCCTTTTCAAATCACTTGTTCTCTCTAGGCTGGAATACTGCTGTACATTAACATCTCCATTCAAAGCAGGTGAAATCGCAGATCTAGAGAGTGTACAAAGATCCTTTACTGCATGTATAAGTTCTGTCAAACATCTTAACTACTGGGAACGCTTGGAAGCACTTGACTTGTACTCGTTGGAACGCAGGAGGGAGAGATATATCATAATCTACATTTGGAAAATCTTGGAAGGAATGGTCCCAAATCTGCACACAGAAATCACTCCCTACGAAAGTAAAAGACTGGGCAGGCGATGCAAAATGCCCCCAATAAAAAGTAGGGGCGCCATTGGTACACTAAGGGAAAATGCCATAAGTGTCCGGGGCCCAAGACTGTTCAACAACCTCCCATCAAGCATTAGGGGAATTGCCAATAAACCCCTGGCTGCCTTCAAGAGAGAGCTGGACAGATACCTAAAGTCAGTGCCGGATCAGCCGGGCTGTGGCTCGTACGTTGGACTGCGTGCGGCCAGCAGTAACAGCCTAGTTGATCAGGCCCTGATCCATCGGAAGGCCTGGTCATGGACCGGGCCGCGGGGGCGCTGATCCCCGGAATAACCTCCAGGTAACACTACCACTACAACTACCACCAACACTACCACTACCACCAACACTACCACTACCACCAAAACTACCACCAACACTACCACCACAACTACCACCAACACGACCACTACCAAAACAATTACCTCTAACACTACCACTACAACTGCCACCAAGACTACCATCACAACTACCACTAACACTACCATCAACACTACCACCACAACTACTGTCAGCATAGTTGCTGATCCCCTACATGTGTTGTATAGCTTATCTGTGTATCATAGTACCATCCATATATTTTGCATACACGACCCCTTTGCTGGGGCCTAGCGACTGTTTGTATGACGCCACGGGATGCGGCTTAAGTGCGTGGGACGCGCTACCTCACTCTCAGTCCACGCATAGGACTACCAGGCAACAACACACGACAGGTTGGGCTCCCCTTTCTCACATTCTGCAATATATTGTTACCATCCAACAAGTGTGTTTATCTTCAACCTTCGTTATCTCCTTTCGAACCCCACGACACTACCACCAACAAGACCACTACCACCACAACTACCACCAACACGGCCACTACCACCACAACTACCACCAACACTACCACAACTACCACCAACACGACCACTACCACCACAACTACCACCACAACTACCAACACGACCACTACCACCACAACTACCACCATGACCACTACCACCAACACTACCACTACCACCACAACTACCACCAACACGACCACTACCACCACAACTACCACCAACATGACCACTACCACCACAACTACCACCAACACGACCACTACCACCAACACTACCACCACAACTACCACCAACACGACCACTACCACCACGACCACTACCACCAACACGACCACTACAACTACCACCAACATGACCACTACCACCACAACTACCACAAACACTACCACTACAACTACCACCAACACGACCACTACCACCACAACTACCACCAACACGACCACTACCACCAACACTACCACTACCACCACAACTACCACCAACACTACCACCACTATCACCACAACTACCACCAACACTACCACTACCATCACAACTACCACCAACACTACCACTACAACTACCACCAACACTAACACTACCACCACCACTACCACCAACACTACCACCACCATCACCACAACTACCACCAACACCACTACCACCACAACTACCACCAACATGACCACTACCACCACAACTACCACCAACACTACAACTACAACTACCACCAACACTACCACCACAACTACCACCAACACGACCACTACAACTACCACCAACAGGACTACTACCACAACTACAACAAACACGACCACTACCACCACAACTACCACCAACACTACAACTACCAACACGACCACTTCCACCACAACTACCACCAACATGACCACTACCACCACAACTACCACCAACACGACCACTACCACCACAACTACCACCAACACTACCACCACAACTACCACCAACACGACCACTACCACCACAACTACCACCAACACTACCACCACAACTACTACCAACACGACCACTACCACAACTACTACCAACACTACCACTATCACCACAACTACCACCAACACGACCACTATCATCACAACTACCACCAACACGACCACTACCACCACTACTACCAACACTACTACTATCACCACAACTACCACCAACACGACCACTACCACCACTACATCAACTATATTAACCTACTAATACAACAACAACCATAATAACACTCTCTACCACCACAATCTCAATAACTGCCACTACCACAACCACCACCAACAATGCCAACAGTATTACCAACACAATCATTCTACCACCACTACTACTATCAACTCCTCTATCACAACTACCACCACCACTACCACAACCTACACTATAACCATTACCACCATTCCATGCCTTACTTGTCTAAGTTTCCTAGGACTTTCCTAGCGTCGCACCCTGGCTTGAAATCATGTTTTCGTGTTGACTGCCTGATCAATCAGGCTGTGTGTGTTACTGTCTGGCACGCCCACACAGCCAACACAAGCCGGATGATAGGACACGCTCCGAAGAAATCTTTCCAGCGTCTTGAAAACTTTTTTCTCTCGTTCCGCCAATATTTTTTCGTCCCAGCTGATAGTATGTTGATGAGTGTTTGGTCACGGATGTTGATACAGCGTTCTCTTATTATGCCTGTGACTCTCCACCTCTGTTCTTTACTGTGTTTATTCCACTCACTCCTAATCTACCTCTACCACCACCAATACTACCACCGCCACACCACCAATACTACCACCACCACTACCACCGCCACAGCTACGTCCACCACGAACACCATCAATACTGCAAACACCTGTAGATCAGACCCTGATTCACCGTGAGGCCTAGTTCACCGCGAGGCCTGGTCACAGACCGACCCGCCGGGGCGACGACCCTCGAGACCCTCTTCATGTATACCCCAGGTATACCACCTCCACCACTACGACTACAAATGCCATTACCACCTCTACTACCACGTTTCTCGCTAACACCATTAATACTACCACCAACACCATTTTCACAACTACCAGCATCATCACTATCACAACTTACGGAACCTTACACAAATAACCCGCACATAAAAGGCAGAAGCTTACGACGACGTTTCGGTCCGACTTGGACCATTGACAAAGTCACACTATTTACGGAACATTCTCCGCCGCCACAAATACCAACCACCATCAAAACTATATGCACTTCCGATAAGGAATATCCCAGTATACCATAACCTCAGACTCTTGTGCCTCAATGCTCGCGGCAGAAACAGTGCAGACTACAGCCTAAGTTGATAATGCAGTTCAATATCTGCAGCCTAAGTTGATAATGCAGTTCAATATCTGCAGCCTAAGTTGATAATGCAGTTCAATATCTGCAGCCTAAGTTGATAATGCAGTTCAATATCTGCAGCCTAAGTTGATAATGCAGTTCAATATCTGCAGCCTAAGTTGATAATGCAGTTCAATATTTGTGCTGAAAGACTGAAAAATAATTATTAGCGAGATTCAGAAATCATCATATGGAAACTGGCATCCAAATTTCGTCAATAATAATGGTAAATTAGGATATTACACCGTCCAAATATAACTCAAACTTTCAAAGAGACCACAAAATATCAATATCAGACATTGAAAAAGACCGTTAAGCTTGAAGCCGCTTAGTTGTATTATTAAGGTGTCAACATGGAAGGCGAGAAGCTTATCTCAGATGCCACAATCAAAAATTATCTCTAAAAAAAACAGTTTTCTAATTTTTCCCTCATTGCATAGAAAGCAAATTTGAACTTACACAGGCTGAAACCTATTCAAACTTTTCTATAAGTAACACTGACCGCCTTTTAGGAAAATAATTGTAGTGAGAATGTATGTACATAAGCCTAGTGGACACTGCATACAAATTTCTATCAATGGTCTTGAAGGCACACTCGTTATAACTATATAAAACACACAAAGAGAAACCAGTTTGATTAATAAAACTGCCAGATTATAACTTACACAACCTAACACCAAGAGATTGTTTTCATTGAAGTAAACACATCAACACTAAGTTTCAAGCTTATCAGAAGATGCATTTTCCAGTTATTTCTCAGAATACAACAAAATTTGTTACTACACAGCCTAAACCCATGAAATAATTTAACTATTCCACACGATGCTCAACTATTGAAGATTGATGCCGTTCACAGGTGTTATATAATAAGAGGAAAGCGCTGAACCCATAGGGGTCATATAGCGCCTATGGAATAGGAGACATTCAAATTCGATAGAAGCAATGGAAAGATAAGTAAAGTTCCTTGGATCAAGAGCCCCTCACCAGCATCAAGGTAAAATGTGATAAGATAAAATATCACAACCATTTCGATATTAAAAGTGGCAAAAAAGACATCAACACAACTCAAAAATCCACCAGAGTTGAAGTTCTGAAGGCTATCAGAGGAGCATCTCTCCACCTATCAGAGGAGCATCTCTCCACCTATAAGACTAGCATCTCTCCACCTATCAGAGGAGCATCTCGCCACCTATCAGAGGAGCATCTCTCCACCTATCAGAGGAGCATCTCTCCACCTATCAGAGGAGCATCTCTCCACCTATCAGAGGAGCATCTCTCCACCTATCAGAGGAGCATCTCTCCACCTATCAGAGGAGCATCTCTCCACCTATCAGAGGAGCATCTCTCCACCTATCAGAGGAGCATCTCTCCACCTATCAGAGGAGCATCTCTCCACCTATCAGAGGAGCATCTCTCCACCTATCAGAGGAGAATCTCTCCACCTATCAGAGGAGCATCTCTCCACCTATCAGAGGAGCATCTCTCCACCTATCAGAGGAGCATCTCTCCACCTATCAGAGGAGCATCTCTCCACCTATCAGAGGAGCATCTCGCCACCTATCAGAGGAGCATCTCTCCACCTATCAGAGGAGCATCTCTCCACCTATCAGAGGAGCATCTCTCCACCTATCAGAGGAGCATCTCGCCACCTATCAGAGGAGCATCTCGCCACCTATCAGAGGAGCATCTCTCCACCTATCAGAGGAGCATCTCGCCACCTATCAGAGGAGCATCTCGCCACCTATCAGAGGAGCATCTCGCCACCTATCAGAGGAGCATCTCGCCACCTATCAGAGGAGCATCTCTCCACCTATCAGAGGAGCATCTCTCCACCTATCAGAGGAGCATCTCTCCACCTATCAGAGGAGAATCTCTCCACCTATCAGAGGAGCATCTCGCCACCTATCAGAGGAGCATCTCGCCACCTATCAGAGGAGCATCTCGCCACCTATCAGAGGAGCATCTCTCCACCTATCAGAGGAGCATCTCTCCACCTATCAGAGGAGCATCTCGCCACCTATCAGAGGAGCATCTCGCCACCTATCAGAGGAGCATCTCTCCACCTATCAGAGGAGCATCTCTCCACCTATCAGAGGAGCATCTCTCCACCTATCAGAGGAGAATCTCTCCACCTATCAGAGGAGCATCTCTCCACCTATCAGAGGAGCATCTCTCCACCTATCAGAGGAGCATCTCTCCACCTATCAGAGGAGCATCTCTCCACCTATCAGAGGAGCATCTCTCCACCTATCAGAGGAGCATCTCTCCACCTATCAGAGGAGCATCTCTCCACCTATCAGAGGAGCATCTCTCCACCTATCAGAGGAGCATCTCTCCACCTATCAGAGGAGCATCTCTCCACCTATCAGAGGAGCATCTCTCCACCTATCAGAGGAGAATCTCTCCACCTATCAGAGGAGAATCTCTCCACCTATCAGAGGAGAATCTCTCCACCTATCAGAGGAGAATCTCTCCACCTATCAGAGGAGCATCTCTCCACCTATCAGAGGAGCATCTCTCCACCTATCAGAGGAGCATCTCTCCACCTATCAGAGGAGCATCTCTCCACCTATCAGAGGAGCATCTCTCCACCTATCAGAGGAGAATCTCTCCACCTATCAGAGGAGCATCTCTCCACCTATCAGAGGAGCATCTCTCCACCTATCAGAGGAGCATCTCTCCACCTATCAGAGGAGCATCTCTCCACCTATCAGAGGAGCATCTCTCCACCTATCAGAGGAGCATCTCTCCACCTATCAGAGGAGCATCTCTCCACCTATCAGAGGAGCATCTCTCCACCTATCAGAGGAGCATCTCTCCACCTATCAGAGGAGCATCTCTCCACCTATTAGAGGAGCATCTCTCCACCTATCAGAGGAGCATCTCTCCACCTATCAGAGGAGCATCTCTCCACCTATCAGAGGAGCATCTCTCCACCTATCAGAGGAGCATCTCTCCACCTATCAGACGAGCATCTCTCCACCTATCAGACGAGCATCTCTCCACCTATCAGACGAGCATCTCTCCACCTATCACACCAGAGCAAAATTTGGGAATGGCCTATGTAGTATTGCACACAGGACACCCTGGCATGTACATAGGCCCATGATTCTTGCCCTAGATACATTACACAAGCGGTGGAAACTTAAGGCCTATCAAATAAGACGTTCACAAGTATTAAACAAAAATTTGAGAGAAGGGAAACGAAAATGTTGAGAATATTCCAGAAATAGGAAAGTCTCGTTCAACTTAAAAACAAACACAAGATTAAGGATTTTTCCAGTCTAGTTTTTTATTTACATTTAGTTCTTCATAATGCTACAAGAAAATCCAATTTAAAAAAAAACATTTTGATAAAATTGGTAAAAAAAATTGTCAACTTGGCACCCAAAAACTAAAAATTACTCAAATAACCCGTGCATAGGAGAGAGGAACTTACGACGACGTTTCGGTCCGACTGGAACCCTTTAGAAAGCCACACAGAGAAGAGTGAGGCAGCCAGCATATATAGGGAAGCAGGACAAGTACGGGAACAAGAGAGGAAGTAGTGGTAGTGTAGGTAGTGGTAGTAGTGGTAGTGTAGGTAGTGGTAGTAGTGGTAGTGTAAGTAGTGGTAGTAGTGGTAGTGTAAGTAGTGGTAGTAGTGGTAGTGTAAGTAGTGGTAGTAGTGGTAGTGTAAGTAGAAGAAATAGCGGGGGTATGAAGTAGGAAGACTTATTTAGTGATAGAAGAGAAAAAGTGGAGTGAAGGGAAGCAATAGTGAAGGTAGCAGCAATAGTAGAGGAATGGAGGGGAAGACGTAGTAGGAAGTAGAAGTGGGGTCAGTCTGAAGACAAGAAAAATAAGCACTGCAGGAGAACTAAGGGGCCACAAAAAGCACTGCAGGAGAGCTAAGGGGCCACAAGAAGCACTGTAGGAAAGCTAAGGGGCCACAAGAAGCACTGCAGGAGAGCTAAGGGGCCACAAGAAGCACTGCAGGAGAGCTAAGGGGCCACAAGGGGTAAAACCAAGAAACGCAGGGGAAGGGACACTGTCTAGTGTGCTCAGTAAGTCAGAGAACTAAGTGGACCCTTAGTTCTCATGCAGTGGTTATTTTTCTTGTCATTAGGCTGACCCCACTTCTACATCCTCTACGTATTCCCTTCCATTCCTTTTCTATTGCTTCTACCTTCCCGTACTTGTCCTGCTCTCCTATATATACCGGCTGCCTCACTCTTTTCTGTTAGTGTGACTTTATAAATGGTCCAAGACGGACCGACACGTCGTCGTAAAATCCTCTCTCTCTTATGTGAGGGTTATTATGTGTTGTTCCAGTCAAGGTATTGGGTCTTTTTGTTCATTAACCCAAAATTAATGTAAAAATACTTTGATAAGATTTACCAGCATTTAGGGTTTGAAGCTTATCGGAAGAGCTATTCTCCAGTTATTACATGGGAATCAATTTACTTAATAAAATTGGCAAATGGAAAATTTCACAACTGAAAATTATTAATAAGCTGTGTTTTATTAAAGCTGACCAATGACAAAAGTTTGAAGCCGATCAGAAAAGGAATTCTCCAGGAATTAATTAGATTCCAACAACTCCAAGTTAACTATTAACATCGTTAATAATAGTTTGAAGCCAATAAGAAGAAGCATTCTTCTGGCATTGAATAAAAAATATGTATCACCGTCTTTCAATAAAATCTGCAAACTGGACTGGCAGCGTGAGACTGTGTTCAGGACGCCACACCAGTGGTGAAAGTTTGAAGCCGATCAGGCGAGTCATTCTCCAGCTATGACACAAATTACAACGTTTCCATGATTTTTTTTTTTCTGTTTTACTAAATCAACAAATTTGTCTGCACGCGAACAAAACTTAATAGTTACTATACTGGACCTTATATGTGTCAGCCATCACATGTGTCAGCCATCACATGTGTCAGCCATCACGTGTGTCAGCCATCACGTGTCAATCACATGTGTCAGCTATCACATGTGCCAATCACAAGTGTCAGTCACATGTGTCAACCATCACATGTGTCAGCCATCACATATGTCAGCCATCACAATGTGTCAGCCATCACATGTGTCAGCCACCACAAAGTATCAGCCATCACATGTATCAGCCATCACATGTATCAATCACATGTGTCAGCCATCACATGTGTCAGCCATCACATGTGTCAGCCATCAAAGTATCAGCCATCACATGTATCAGTCATCACATATGTCAGCCATCACATGTGTCAGCCATCACATGTGTCAGCCATCAAAAAGTATCAGCCATCACATGTATCAGTCATCACATGTGTCAGCCATCACATGTGTCAGCCATCACATGTGTCAGCCATCACATGTGTCAGCCATCACATGTGTCAGCCATCACAAAGTATCAGCCATCACATGTATCAGTCATCACATATGTCAGCCATCACATGTGTCAGCCATCACATGTGTCAGCCATCACAATGTGTCAGCCATCACAAAGTATCAGCCATCACAAAGTATATCACATATGTCAGCCATCACATGTGTCAGCCATCACACAATGTGTCAGCCATCACAAAGTATCAGCCATCACAATGTATCTGTCATCACATATATCAGCCATCACAAAGTATCAGTCATCACATGTGTCAGCCATCACATATGTCAGCCATCACAATGTGTCAGCCATCACAATGTATCTGTCATCACATATATCAGCCATCACAATATGTCAGCCATCACATGTGTCAGCCATCACATATATCAGCCATCACAATGTGTCAGCCATCACATGTGTCAGCCATCACATAATATATCAGCCATCACATACTGAAACCATTCACAAGAGATAAACTGATTATTATTAAGCACGATTTAGGTGGAAAAAATATATGAACCAATATATTTAAATTTCACTCTCCGATGTCGTAATATTTTGGGCATTTTATTTAAATGGTTGAAGCTAAACTCCTGAGGATTTTGCAAGTTATCCCAGCCATTCCAGGATGCTGGGAATGGGTTCAACAACTCTGGTCATAGGACACGTGAACGTATCAATTGTTCCAGAAATTTGGTCCTCGTTACCGTACACAAGTGTTGGAAATTTGAAGGTGATCGAATAAAGAGTTCTCGAGTATATACGAAATAAAACTGAGTTGAAGAAAACGAAAAGAAAAATTCATGCAACCTCTTCAAGGCTACTTTCAGAGACACTTGGTTACCATTACCACCACCACTACTGCTACATAAGAACATAAGAATGGAGGAACACTGTAGAAGGCCTACTGGCCCATGCGAGGCAGGTCCTTATCAAAACAACCTCTGCCTATGATGAGGACGGGTAGACGATGAAATCATGTGACTCCTGTGTTGAACAATAAAATGGTATAAAATACCGACAGGTTGTTTAGGTAAGACAGGGGCTCTGGTGGCCTGGTGGTTAATGTTCTCGCTTCACACGGCGAGGGCCTGGGTTCGATTCCCAGCCAGAGTAGAAACATTGGACGTGTTTCTTTCCACCTGTTGTCTATGTTCCCCATCAGTAAAATGGGTACCTGGGTGTTAAGTCGACTGGTGTGGGTCGCATCCTGGGACACTGACCTAAGGAGGCCTGGTCACAGACCGGGCCGCGGGGGCGTTGACCCCCGGAACTCTCTCCAGGTAATCTCCAGGTAAAGACACATATGCAACAGTTAGGTATCTTTATTTCGAAACGTTTCGCCTACACAGTAGGCTTCTTCAGTCGAGTACAGCAAAGTTGATAGAAGCAGAAGATACTTGAAGACGATGTAATCAGTCCATCACCCTTAAAGTTTTGAGGTGGTCAGTCCCTCAGTCTGGAGAAGAGCATTGTTCCATTGTCTCGAATAATAAAGATACCTAACTGTTGCATATGTGTCTTACATAAGAACATAAGAACGAAGGAACACTGCAGAAGGCGAGAGTAAGACACATGTGCAACATCTGGGTATCTTTATTGTAGACGTTTCGCCATCCAGTGGCTTTATCAATACAAATTCCAGGACATAACTTGAAGACAGTAGAACTATGTACAGAAGATGAGGTAATCAGTCCCTCAACCTAGGAGTAGGTGCGAACAGCACCATAGTCGTGGAGATTCTGAAGCAGAAGAAAGAATCCTGGCGCTTATATAGTAACGTCAGGTGAAGCAGACGAGGGCAATTTCACTGGTGGGCGGGATTCCCCATTCGTACACAACTGCAGAAGGCCTACTGGCCCATGCGAGGCAGGTCCAAGTCTCCTACCGGCTTAAGCCAATGCACCCAACCTAGTCAGGTCAGGTCACATTGACTTAAGGGAGGAACACGGCAACCCACCCACATCTACTCATGTATTTAAGAACATAAGAACATAAGAAAGGAGGAACACTGCAACAGGCCTGTTGGCCCATACTAGGCAGGTCCTTTACAATTCATCCCACTAACAAACATTTGACCCACCCAATTTTCAATGCTACCCAAGAAATAAGCTCTGATGTGCAAGTCCCACTCAAATCCAACCCCTCCCACTCATGTACTTATCCAACCTAAATTTGAAACTACCCAAAGTCCTAGCCTCAATAACCCAACTAGGTAGACTGTTCCACTCATCAACTACCCTATTTCCAAACCAATACTTGCCTATGTCCTTTCTAAATCTAAACTTATCTAATTTAAATCCATTATCCAACCTATTTTTAAAGCTACACAACGTTACACTACTACAACGCTACAGCTACTACCATTACAGCTACTACTACCACTACTACTACCACTTCTACTAATACTACTAAATGAGGGAATAAATAGCGAGATAAGCAAATTTGCTGATGATACCAAAATAGGCCGTCCAATTCATTCTAATGAGGACACTAGAGCACTCCAGGATGATTTGAATAAACTGATGCAATGGTCGGAGAAGTGGCAGATGCAGTTTAATATTGACAAATGCAAAGTTCTAAATGTTGGACAGTTAAATAACCATGCCACATATAAACTAAATAATGTAGATCTTAATACTACTGATTGCGAAAAGGATTTAGGAGTTCTGGTTAGCAGTAATTTAAAACCAAGACAACAGTGCATTAGTGTTCGCAATAAAGCTAACAGAATTCTTGGCTTCATATCTAGATGTATAAATAATAGAAGTCCTCAGGTTGTTCTTCAACTCTATATATCCTTGGTTAGGCCTCATTTAGACTATGCTGCTCAGTTCTGGTCACCGTATTACAGAATGGATATAAATGCTCTGGAAAACGTACAGAGGAGGATGACAAAGATGATCCCATGTATCAGAAATCTTCCCTATGAAGATAGACTGAAGGCCCTGAATCTGCACTCTCTCGAAAGGCGTAGAATTAGGGGGGATATGATCGAGGTGTATAAATGGAAAACAGGAATAAATAAAGGGGATGTAAATAGTGTGCTGAAAATTTCCAGCCAAGACAGGACTCGCAGCAATGGTTTCAAGTTGGAAAAATTCAGATTCAGAAAGGATATAGGAAAGCACTGGTTTGGTAATAGAGTTGTGGATGAGTGGAACAAACTCCCGAGTACAGTTATTCAGGCTAAAACGTTGTGTAGTTTTAAAAATAGGTTAGATAAATACACGAGTGGGTGTGGGGGAGGTGTGAGTTGGACCTGACTAGCTTGTGCTGCTGGGTCTGGTGTCGTGCTCCTTCCTTGTGTGGAGATGATCAGACTGGGTGGGTCATTGGGATAATCCGTGGGGGGGGTCATTGGTCTAATCCGGGGGGGGGGACATGGACCTGCTCCGCATGGGTCAGTAGGCCTGTTGTAGTGTTCCTTCTTTCTTATGTTATGCTATTACTATTACTAATACTACTACCACTACTATTACTACTAGCACTACTATTAGCTCTATTACTAGCACTACTACTACTAGCACTACTACCACTACTAGCACTACTACTACTAGCACTACTATTACTAGCACTACTAGCACTACTACTACCACTACTACTACCACTACTACTACTACCACTACCACTGTTGCTGCTGCTACTACTACTACTGCTGCTGTTTCTGCTGTTACTGCTACTATTACTGCTGCTGCTGCTATTGGTGCTGCTGCTATTACTGCTACTACTACCACTGTTGCTGCTGCTGCTGCTGCTGCTGCTAAACCGCCGCCAGCCTCAGACAGCTGTCACCTTGGTTACGGTCTTCTGAGCGTATCCGGTACCCCCTGTTGGCGCGTACTTAACTGTACTCAGATTTTTTTTGTGTCAACCTTGTTGTAATCTTTCTGTACTC